>NC_056732.1:1324740687-1324895687 GCF_019279795.1 Protopterus annectens
TATTTAAAATAACTAGAGGATTACTGGCAATCAATTCTAAATGTATTTTTGGTAAAATAAGATGGGGCATTTTGCTCCTTTTTTAGGGAATAGGAGTTTCTTTATCAGGCTAATGAAGTATACTTAACTGCCATTCTTTATTCCTGTCCTTTTATTTTGTGAATGATGGCATTCCTTACTGTTTTGGCACACGTAAAGCAACCCTGCAGGATTTTACTTTACTTGACTTAGCTTATCAGATAAAGTAAAAAAAGACTTTTTGTTAAGCTAATGTGGGACTTTGTGTTAGGTTATTGTTTAAGACATTAAGTATGTCTTGGTGTTGAAGAGATGCAATCTGTTTGACAGACTTAATTGTACAATATTAAAGCAAGAACTTGAAAGACCTTAACAAATTACACCGGCGATGTGCAAAATTCATTTTTAAAATTACCTGTTTATCTAAGAGACAGAAAATAATTTCAGATGGAGCCAGGTTTGTTTTCAAGTTGTTAACGGTCAGCTCCAGTATGAACAATCATTATTGTGCATCTGCTGTCTTTTTCCCCAAAAGACGGAGGTTGTGAAATCCTGAGGATTGCTCCTTTCCTCAAAATTGGTATATGTAAGTAGTTTGTGATACTGCCCCCACATCTGAAGGATGAAAAGTGGCATCCCTCCCCACAGAAATGCATAATGCTGCTGTAAGAACATTAGCTATGTTTTGTTACAGTGTGGTGAGGCCTTCTTAAAAACCTGTGGTAACTTTTTTTTTTACTTTGAGCACAACATAGACAGTTCTGAATGCCTATGAAGTGTATTTACTTATGCATAAGCACATTTATTAAATTCAGTTAATTGACTGTGAATTATGGGTTTAATGACCATTTTGTCCTCAGCATGCCATACAAATATTTGGAAATTATACTAGATATTAGCAATGATGTCTTTATGGAAACAATCTCATAAAAATCATTTTATAGTATTAAGCACTTATAGCAGAATTTGAAAGATCTTAACAAATTAAACCATCAATGCACAAAACTCCCATATGAACAATCATTATTGTGTGTCTGCTGTATTTTTCCCCAAAACACGGATGTTGTGAAATCCTGAGGATCCATCTGTAGGGGAAAAAAACTTTTCTGCCTGGAGGGCTGTCACTTTTCATCCTCCAGATGTGGGGGGGGCAGTACCACATGCTACTTACATATACCAACTCAGACTCACTTTGCAATCTTGAAACTGTAAAGCCGAAAATCCATAACATTGAAAATTCACATAATCACAGCCAAAATAATTGAATTAACACCTTTGAAATTAGTTTTCTACATACAGGGCCTGTTGGCTGTCGCTCAGTCCACGGAGCACACTAGGAAGTATGGCTGACATGCAATACCCTGTGCCAGGAACGTTAGGCATGATTTACAAAACAGGAATATCATAAAAGGGGAAAGTAGTGCTACTACTAGATGGCTGTTATGAATCAAGAACGAACACTAAAGAATAAGAAGATAAGAAGTACTGGTGTTACAAATGGACAGCTGCCCAAACGTGTAAAGGTAGGGCAATAACAGCGATGTGTGCTACTGGAGAAGAATTAGTAAAAACTGTAGAACATAATCATTCACGGGATCCAATGGAAATTGTGAAGTATGAGGTACGTGCAGAGTTTAAACATAGAGCAGAGGTGTCGTGAGATACCCCGTGTTTGTTAGTGGATAATGCTCTTGCTTCCACATCTGTAGACATAATCCCTAACCTACCGTCACGTAAAGCACTATTACAGCAAGTTGGCAGAGTTAGGAGGAAAGACATCAGACACACTAGTAAACCCCACCATGCAGTTACAGGATACAGATGTAAACATGTTCCCCACTAAAACAGGGTATTTGTAGAAAAGAGAATAGTAGATACCAGCACAGATAATGCAGTCATTGTTCTCACTACTGTAAATAACTTATATGATCTGAGCAACACTACGATTTTGTTGATGGATGGCACTTTTTGCTATAAAGGCATAATCTGCTGTCAACTTTACAGTATACATGGACTGGTGAAATACGGTGGCTATAGTAAATCTGTCCCATTGTTATTTTGTTTGATGAGTAAAAAATCACTGAAGGCGTACAGTTGTATGTGGCACTGCATTTTCCAGTTACTTGCTGAACATGGCTTTGACACCTCACTCCGTGTGTGTCGGATTTTGAAATAGCAGTCATTAAAAGTATCAAAGCGAACATCACTGGTGTAACAGCTAAAGCTTGTATGTTCCACTTTGCCCAGAATATATGGCGAAAAGTATCACAGTTGGGGTTGGCTTCCCTTTTAACACTGATTATAACTTCCAATTATCTGTAAAGTGTCTGGTGGCAATGGCATTCCTGCTTGATGAAGAGGTGTTACCAGCATTTGCACTGCTCTGTGAGTCCTTCCCTGTAGAAGGAAGAGAGCTCATACAGCATTTTTCAGATTGGTATGTTCTGGGGAAATGTAGGAAATTCAGCACACATACCATGTCCTAGTATAGATTGCCACCCCTTTTCCCTATTGAGTTCTGGAATGTTTATGATTTGAATGCCTTGTTTTTACTGCGAACGCAGAACTCCGTGGAGGCCTGGCATCACAGATTAAAATGTTTACTAGCCCCTAGAACTACTGATTTAGGTATCCTGATGTCAACACTGGCCAGAGAGCAGGATCGGGTAGAAGAACTTAGTTCGGATGGCTGGTGGGTGTCCGCTGTCACCAAAGAGAAGGCAGGTAGTGTGAAGACATGCACAGTTTGAGCATATTCTTAGCAATAAAGGATCATATAATACAGTGGGTTTCCTCAGAGCATTGCTCGAGTGCTGAAGGTCTGAGTCGTGCATGTTATCATTTGTGTGTTGAGTACTAGTATTCTGCAGCAGTACAGCACGACATATAGCTTCTCCTAGCAACAGATTGTCTCATTTTAATTATGTGTGCTGGCACTGGAGTGTTTACGATGATGGGGAGTGTTTACAGCGCATACAGTAGGGCATACATATGACATCTGTCAGTTACTGAACGGTGACTTTTGTATTTATTGCTGCTGTCTTTGAAGGTCTAATGGTGACAGGAAATGTGTGCAGCACATACCTGTGGGACCAATGGTTACGGGAAATGTTTGGAGCAGCTATTTGGAGGTCTAGTGGTGGCGGGAAGTGTTTGGAACAGGATTATTACTTGAAGGCAATTTTTGGAGCACATACACTCAATAAAGGTTTTTGCAAACCATGAATTTCAATATTTTGAGTTTCAAAATTATGAATCTCGAGCATGGGGAATTTCGGTGTTATGGATTTTCGGCTTTACAGTCTCAAGATACTAAAATTCGATATTTCAGTATCTCGAGCTTGTAAAGTGAATCCACCAACTCATACTTTGACTTAGGAATGGGGACAATTCCCGTCATGGTATTAGAAACCCAAATGACTTGGATAAATTAAACTGATAGAAACAAAACCTTAATGTTAAATCAATGCTATATCAAACCTTATGGAATTTAGTCTTCATTAGAATAGGCTGAGAAACAATTTTTGTAAAAAAATACAAACTGCAACTTCTGTTAAGACAACGGAAGATATTTTATTTTATTTTAAATCATAGGTGGGTGAAGTGGTGCTTTGAGGACCCTTTTCAGACATGCGAACAAAGGCAATGGCTGCATAGTAGAGTAGTTTAGAATAATCAATCAGTTATTATGTCTGTGGGATCTGGAATGAAATAGGAGTATTTGAAGAAGACTCAGATGTTGACAATGTGAGACAAAGGTTAGTTTATTTTTGTTTATACTGCTTTCTTGTAATTTGTATTGCTTTACTACTTTCTTTAATTTTATATATTGTGGTGTGTTGTCATTACTCTGTGTTTTAGTTGTATTCTGTATTCTATTGCATTTTTAAATTAGGAAAGAAACCAGAGCTGTCTGTCTTGTGAGTTACACAGAAATTAAATGTTTATTCTCCACCCTTCTACCCTGTTGCTATGTTTTTAAACTCTCCCTCTAGTTGCCAGCCCTTTATGTTAATTTGACCACCTAATGCCTTCCTTCTCCTCTTTCATTAGATATTGTCAATAAACAAATGATCATTTTATAAAGTCACTTCCCGTTTAGTTATGTAAATTCATTGGCCCTCCCAATGTATTCTATAGAGTCAGAATATTACGTGCCCACCCCCATCCAATCTGTCTTGCCCTTTTACAGTTAGGGTCTATATCAGCAGATCGAAGTTTCAAATCTTCGAATCTGATATGGTCGACACCATATGATCGAAGTCTTGAAAATTCGAATCTTTAACGGAGATCTCCGTACAGCACTGAAAGGGAAGATGTCCCTTTTCTGCACTGTAGTGCGATCTCAGAGTTGGTATATTTAAGTAGCAGGGGGTGCAGGGGGAATTGCCCCTTGCTTAGAGCATTTAAATGGTTTGTTTTTGTAGGTTGTTGTGTTTTATTACATTTTTGATGTTTCAAGACTTCGATTGTATGGTGTTGACCATGTCAGAATCTAAGTTTTGAAACTTCGATAATGTAATATAGACCCTTACAATTAGCAGCTCTCCTGATAGACTGATAAAGCTTGAGTTAAATGCTTTTTCATATCTAACTACTTAGTGCACACTGCAGCTCTTAAGATATTTACCAGGTTTACCATCTTGTTTTTAAAATCTGCAACATCTAGTCGAAGACCACCAGTCATTAGAGAACCCTCATTATGCCTGCCAGTAGTCATCTTAGGATTCAACCTTCTGTTTTGCTCCTGGTGAGAGAAGGAGTTTAAGGACATTATTTCCTTGAGACTGCTGATCACCAGAAAGCCTGATAACCGCTTCAAAGATGCAAGTTTGGAATTTGTGTTACTGTTTTGCTCTTGGTAAGAGAAGGAGCAGAGAGCATTGCTTCTCTGCTGTCTGACTGTGTCTGTGTGGACCTTACTGACTGGTCTGGTTGCTGTTCAAGGCATCTATTAGGAAAAGCCTACAGCAAACCTGTAGACCCCTGAATCGTCTAGGACAAGACCGTTGATCAGACCCCTGAATCATATGGGACAAGACTGTTGATCACTAAAGAGTCTGTAGCCTGCTTTTCATCTTGGAGATTAGTGCTGCTGTTTTGAATCTGGTGAGAGAAGAAGCCAATGGGCATTGTAGCCCAGCAGCGTGAAGCACTTAGCCAGGTGGTTGTTAGTTAGATGAATCCCCATTATACATCATTCTTGATAACGTTAATTCTTTCTTTTCACTAAGTGATGCTTGATTAGCTACTGACTAACCTAACTTCAGAATATCTCCCTAAGTGCTTCATCCAGAAATTGCCAGGGTCTGCTGTAGTAGTTTCAGCTCAAGCGTTTGGCAGTGCCCTGTATACATGCAGGCACCTTGAGTTGAAATTCTTCTTGAAAAAGCACTTTTGAAATTTCACCAATACCTAGTTGCACACAGGCAACTAGTTTCCATAGTAGCAAGCACTGTCCACAGGGTTGCAAACAAGATAGTCCTGTCTTTACTCTGTATTCTCACTGCAACTGTCTAATCAATAAAAAGTATTGTTGCCGCGGATATTAACTTTCCCAATATCTTTATTACCATCTTGGTAGATACGGGCATCCTAAAGCAATACAAAAATGTCCTCATATTTACTGATAACCATCTAATTCTCAGGCAAACTGATAAGGTGTGTGAGAGATGTAATTACACAATGTCACTGGAGGCAAAGTTCTCACATAAAAGCATTCCTAATGTCAGTCAGGTTGACAATAGTGCACATGCTGCACCCATCACACACAACATGAAACAGACACATAGATCCAAATATGCTGAGGTATCTAAATGTATCCTTCCTAAATTCCAAAGACCTCCTAGATGAAGCACACATAACATATATTCTCAGTGGCCTCAAATGCACTTTTTCAAAACAACACCCACATCAACACATACAACCACATCTCATGGAGACTCTACTACTAAGCCTATAAGGCATGCCACCACACAGTCCAACATTCTGGTCATTGAAGATTCCATTGTAAGACACACTGATGTCCCTGTCACCAGGCTAAGTAAGGGGAAAGTCATGGTCAGGTGCTTAGCAGGGGCCAGGATCCACCATATTATGCACACACTCAGATCATTGGACCACAAGTACTAGTATGACTCATAGTCCATGTGGTTTAATAACCTGAGACATACCTCCCTAGACAATATGAAGAGAGACATCATGGAGCTCTCATAATATGTGTCCCAGGATGGCATTTATCTTGCATTGAGCAGTATCTGCAAGGATGATGCCACACTATGAACCGAAGTAAACTGACTTTAATAATTGACTTAGTTTCTGGTGTCATTCTAAGGGGATGTACTATTTATCACCATGGAAGAATATGGTCAAGAGACCATGCTGCTTTGCCAGGGATGGTCTGCACCTCTGCCATCTAGGCTTTCAGATATTAGCTAAAACACTGTCCTCCCCCATAGTCCCTTTTTTTAGGCAATACCAAAGTCATCCAACCCAATACCATATTAATGGGTGACTTTAGTTACCCCACTATTAAATGGAAATCATATATGATGGCAAACATGCAGAGACAGAGATTCCTGGATTTTGTAAACACAAACTCCTGGACCAGTTTGGCAGTATTCTGACCAGGGGCACAAACATCCTAGATCTGGTCCTCACTAATATGGGAGAGCACTGCACACCCCCTAGTGTAGTGTCCTGTCTGGGGAGATCAGACTACAAAATGGTCTCCTCTGAAGGAACCCCAACTAACACTGGAATGTTTTTTGAAATAATGTAAGGCTAACTTCCTACTATTAAGTGATGTCCTGGAAAAATGTGAAGTCCCCCTAAACCCTGAGAACACTGTTCACAGAAACCCTATACAAGCATATTAATAGCCACATAGAAGCAGCTGTACCCACCAGGAATAAGTGCAGAACTAATTAAAAAAACAAAAAAAAAACAAGCCACCACCTAGTCATGCTAAAATCATGGTAAAAATTAGGAGATGTAGCACCCAGCATGAGCCAAATTTGGGGTAAATTTGGTCTCCCAGACCAATGACAACCGCAAGGTATTCTTTATCTATGTCTGCATCCTCAAAGGCAATACACAGATGTTCATCATGTTACACTGCTGCAGTCATTACACTTGGGTTAACCTGCCGTCAGGCGGTTCCCCAGTCGGCCTGAGTTCCAAAGTCTTGGTCCGGCATCGGTTGCTGTCGCCTCCTCCCTGACGTCAGTGCGACAGGGGTATATAAGATGCAGCCAACGCCATTTTCTTCAGTCTTTCTTGCCGCACTGTGCCCGAAGCAAAAGTAGTTCGCAAGTGCCGGTCGGCCGTCTCCTGAGATTTTCATTCCGAATCCAGAACCAAAGTCTTCTACAAAGCTAAGTACCCCGTTGGGGAAACTTTTTCTTGCATCAGACCGATGTCAGTAAAAGTTAATAACTGCATTTCTTGTGGGAAGCAAATACCTCATAAGGATTTCCATTTCTATTGTATCCCATGCCTAAGCCCTGACCACGATGTCACTGGTTGTCGGTTTTGTGCTAGGTTTAACAAGCGCACTATTAAACGTCGGTTTGATTTTGCCAACATTATTTTGGTAGAAAATTCAATTATACCATGTCGTCGGAACTTCCAACAACCGGAATACACAAAAAGTGCATTAAACCCTCAGCTAAGTCTAAGCCTCCTTTTAAAGTCAAAGAAACAAATACAACATTCTCCAGGACAGGCCTCCATGCCTAAGAAACAAATGCTCAAAATGGCTGAAGACCTAATCACTCTGATCAGGGGGGTCCCATCCCCCTCCTGATAAAAGGCCTAGACAGGATGCAGATTATGACTCATCCGACCAGGTGTCCATCTCTTCTGATTCATCCTCGGACCTAGGATACTCTTTACCCCCTTATGAGGATTCTGATGCTGAGGAATCAATTCCATCAGCCTCACCGCCTGAGGACTACTCCTTTGGGGAAACCCTACATACCATGAGGGAGCATTTCCACTGGGAAGGCCAGGATTACTCAGAATCCAAGAAATGGCTCAGAGACTTCCTTTTATTACCTCAACACAGACCCCTTGCTATTCCGCCAGTGTTAGATATTGTGGATGATGTGTATACTGAATCCAGCTTAAATCCTGATTCCTTACCTCCAGTCCCTGTTAAACCTGACAGATATTACAGAGTCCCTGACTCACATAAATTTCTGTATAAAAGCCCTGTAGCTGACCCTGAAACTATTTCTCAGGGACCCAAAGGAGTTAAGGCCTCATCAGCCAAAAATCCAGTTCCCTCTGACAGAGATTCCAGAGCATTAGACAGATGGGGAAAGAAAGTATATACGTCTGCAACTTTAACAATGAGAGCCTTAAATTGCCAGTTTCACATGCTAAAATATCAGTGATTTTTACTGTCTCAGTTAAAACAAAAAATGCTTCCAGAATCAGATCCTTCTAATTTTAAAGAAATGCAGGATTTATTGCATGCAGCTGAACAAATGGGAAAGCATACTTTGCAATGTGGTTTTGATTCTCTAGCGGCCTCCTGCAGAGCAGCAGTTACAGGCTCTGTCATTAGAAGACATGCTTGGTTAAAAGAACATACGTTACCAGATCATGTTAAAGCAAAATTATTGGATGCACCTTTACAGCAGGATGTGTTATTTGGAGTTAAGGCAGAAGAGGTATTAAAGAAAATGGAGGATAAGGCAAAATCTATGCAAACGGTGAAGGATTTCTTACAGGTTCAGCCTCCTAGATTTAGCAGAAACTGGCCAACTAAGAATTGGTCCTTTCCAATTACAGACAGACCTCAAAGGGGAAGATACAGACGTCCAAGAGGTAGAAGTCACACACAAGGTCCTTACAGGCCTCGACAATGGGTTACATCAGGCCAGAAAGAAGGGGAAGACAGACCCCAACCATATAAAAAGCAGCTCCAATGACTTCCCACTACAGCTGCCAAACAAATCCTTCTTGGCAGCCCCCTTGGGAGGAAAACTGGCACTCTTCTACCACAATTGCCAAATGATCACCAAAGACAAATGGGTTCTCAACATTGTATTTCAAGGTTACAGGTTCCACTTTCACACTCTGCCAAGGTTAAAAGGAATGCCAAATCTGCCACCAAATCAATGGGCAGAGGCTCAAAAACAAATTACCACACTCATGCATATGAGAGCTATTCAAAAGGTACCATCACAGGAGCAAGGACAAGGATTTTACTCAAGACTCTTTCTGGTACCCAGAAAGGACAAAGCCTGGAGGCCCATTCTGGATCTTTCATCTCTAAACACTTACCTGGATGTTCCGAAATTCAAAATGTTGACATTACAGCAGCTTCTTCCCATGCTGGGCAAGAAAGCTTGGCTCGTGACTTTGGACCTCAAAGAGGCATACCTGCATGTCCCTATCAGACAAAATCGCAGAAGATACCTCAGATTCATAGCAGGTTGAATGCACTACCAATTCTCTACACTGCCCTTTGGCTTATCTACTGCGCCCAGGGTCTTCACAAAGTGCCTGGCTCCAGTAATTGCATTTTACAGACAGAAAGGAATTCAAATTTATCCGTACCTGGAAGACTGCCTGATTCAAGCAGAGAGCAAAGATATTCTTCTAAAACATCTGGCATTTGTAAAAAAGTTATTAAGTTGCCTGGGGTACAAAGTAAACGAAAAGAAATCAAAACTAGTGCCCTCACACGAGATTATATTCCTGGGTGCCAGCTTGAACACAACGGCCCAGATGGCTTATCTCATGCCAGAAAAACAAGGACAACTGACTCAATACTTTCAATTGATGGCAACAAAGACCCAACTCCCTGCAAGAAAAATTCTGCAGGCCTTGGGTTACATGGCATCCTGCATACTACTAATTCCATATGCCAGACTGCATATGAGGAAACTACAATGGTACCTAAAGAATGTATGGTCTCAACACTGTCAAAGTTTGGAAACAGTTATACCACTAATCCCTTGCCTTCAACAGGAGTTTCAATGGTGGGCTCAAGCTTGTCACCTCAACGAGGGACAGCCTTTTACACAACCCACAGCCAGGCAAACACTGACAACAGATGCATCGGATTACGCCTGGGGAGCACACATGGCAGGCAAATGTATTCAGGGCACGTGGCCCGCAGAACAAAGGCATCTTCCCATCAATCAAAATAGATGCTAGCTGTACAAAATGCGCTTATAGCCTTCAAGGACCTGCTACATCCAGGACAACTACTACTAAAGACAGACAACACCACAGTTATGTGGTACATAAACAAGCAAGGGGGCACTCACTCCTACCCCCTATGCAGACAAGCTATGACCCTGTGGAACACAGCTATAAACCTTCAAGTTCATCTGCAAGCACAATTCCTGCCAGGAGAGAAAAACACACTGGCAGACGACTTAAGCAAAAACATCATTGATCCCCACGAATGGGAATTGAATCCACAAATATTCAGAATGATAACACAGAAATGGTGGAGCCCGGACATAGATCTGTTTGCATCCCCAATAAACTGCCAGCTACAAAAATTCTGCACAAGGAGTTACCATCCACAAGCATGGAAAGTGGATGCCCTCTCATTCAGCTGCGACAACCTACAAGTATACGTTTTCCCACCACTACCTCTCTTGCCAAAGGTACTCATAAAAGCCAGGCAGGAAGAACCAAAGATGATCCTGATTGCACCAGACTGGTCATGCCAGCACTGGTACCCAATCTTAAGGAGCTTAGCAAAAGAACCACCCTGGATTTTTCCTCAAATCCCACATCTACTAACTCAGCACAACAAATAAATACTACACAGCCAGCTAAAGACCTTAAACCTAGCTGCATGGAAGATTCCTTAGTCAAGCAAGCAATGCCTTTCTCCAAAGCTGTTATGGATGTCATTCTGGAGGCCAGAAGGCCTAGTACCAGGAAAGCCTATTCGGATAAATGGAAGAGATTCTGTGCCTGGAACCAAGCTCACAGCCTTTACCCTCTTGTCCCAAACATTCCTCAGATACAACAATACTTAACTGAGATGCTGGACAAAGGACTCTCCTTTTCATCCATCAAGATCCACGCCTCTGCCATCTCTGCTCATTACAACACGGGTCCACCAATTTTCTCTAATCCTCTCTTAAAACAGTACCTCAGAGGGGCTAAAAACATAAGACCGCCCCGTAGAGCCCCTACTCCAACTTGGGACCTCAACTTTGTTTTGGAGAAGCTAACTTTACCTCCTTTTGAGCCAGCCAACACAGCAGAATTAAAATATATCTCTTGGAAAACTGCTCTGCTCCTGGCAATAACATCAGCACGAAGAGTTTCAGAATTACAGGCACTAATGGCAGTGGAACCTTTCCTCATTTTCCACCAGGACAGGGTGTCTTTAAGAACTAACCCTACTTTTATGCCAAAGGTGGTATCCAGTGTGGCTCTAAACCAAACTATTCACCTGCCAACTTTTTATCCTAAACCACAGAATAAAGGGAAGAGACTACTGCACTCTTTGGACATTCACAGGCAGTTACGCTTCTACTTGGACAAAACCAAAGCTTTCAGAAAATCTGAGCAATTATTGGTAGCATATGCTGCAGGAGCACAGGGAAAAGCCATTTCAAAACAGACTATTTCAAAATGGATAGACATTGTATACGTTTCTGCTACACATACCATGGAAAACCTGTACCTAGCAGCATTAGATCTCACTCCACCAGGGCAACAGCCACTTCAACTGCCTACCTCAGGGGAGTACCTACCAAGGATATTTTGAAAGCAGCAACTTGGAGTTCTGTACATACCTTCACCAAGCATTACCATCTGCCTCTATACTCTAAATCCAGAGCTGGCTTCACCACTGCAGTGCTGCAGGGCCTTATAGCCAACCCTAATGCCTTATAGAACCAGCCACCCTACCTCAGCTTTGGGATTCTACCCAAGTGTAATGACTGCAGCAGTGTAACACGATGAACATAGTACAGTTTTGTACCTACCATAAATGTAGATGTTCGAGTGTATACACTGCTGCAGTCCAGGTTACCCTCCCTCCTTCCCCTCTTACTGGTTGGTACGTACCTATGTCTTCTACCCTTACTACCTATGGGGAGTATTTGCTGGTAACTGTAAGTTGTTTTTTGCTTTTATTATGTATGTTTTATTAGCAATTGGAATTGCCTACCTATTTAGAGGCACCTGACATCTGGGGCAAGAAAAAGTGAAGAAAATGGCGTCGGCTGCATCTTATATACCCCTGTCGCACTGACGTCAGGGAGGAGATGACAGCAACCGACGCCGGACCAAGACTTTGGAACTCAGGCCGACTGGGGAACCACCTGATGGCAGGATAACCCAAGTTTAATGGCTGCAGCAGTGTATACACTCGAACATCTACATTTATGGTAGGTACAAAACTGTACTTTGTTTACAGAGTTTGTTGTTAATGGAGCCACGTGTAGTGAGCCAGATGATATAGCAAACCTACTGTGAGGTATGTTTCAGGTCATTTGCACCCATGTAGAGGTTGCGGCTGTGACTTTGCCCCTCTACTCCCAAATCCCCCTCAGGAAATACCACAAAGTATAACTGTCCCTACAGCTCATCAGTGCTCCCTTTCTAAGGCCAAGAACACTGCATCGATGAGCTCAGACAGTATCCCAGGCTGCCTTCTAAGTAGCATGTAACATAACCTATCAGGACCGCTGGAATCACTATTTAACCATACCCACCTAACAGGCATTGTGCCTCACAAATGGAGAATAGCAATCATCATCCCTCTTCACAAAGATGGGCATCTACAGAACCTGGAAACTACAGACCCACAAGTCTCACTAGTCTCATATGCAAAGCCATGAAATGAGTTATTGGAAACCCTCAGACACTGGACCCAACCCAGTTTAGTTTAGTCAAGGACAGGGAATGCCTACTCATCTTGCTGACCATGAGGGGAAAACAGTTCACACTGCCTGTCTTGACCTGGCCGAGACATTTGAAACAATATCCCACTCAGGCATTGTTGACAAACTCAAAAGGTTAAGTATAAACCCTTATGTCACCCTGTGGATAGCCAGCTAGCTCACAGACAGGACTGTGAAGTTAGAATTGGGGAGTCTACCTCTGCAAAGATGTCAGTCACTAGCAAGATTCCTTCAGGGATCAGCCCTGGGACCAGTCCTTTTTGGCATCTGTTGCCTGAAGTCAAGGCCAAGATCAAGGGTCTCTGGCTGACCAGATTTGCAGACAATTTCAAATTAGGGGTGGTCATAGAATCCCCCAACAACACTAATGTTCCTCCAAAAGGGCTGACACATACAAATAACTATTGTCAGAGCCATGGACTAAAACTAAATGCCAAGAAATGTATAATAGTATCCTTTGGGAAGTCATCCACTACTGCAAACTATCATATTGACAACACACCCCTAAGAGTCAACCCAGTAGTCAGGGACTTAGGGGCACACACAGACAGTAACCTAGACTTTGACCATCATGTATCTATGGTAGTGAGGAAATCATTCTGTCTTGTACAACTTATAAATAAAGGTATGGCATCTAGGTCCAAGGAGGTCATTATTCCATTGTATTCGGCATTCCTCACATCTGTCATTGAGTACAATACCCACTTTGGTATGCACCTAACTAGGCACTTACAACAATTGGAATATCCACAGAAGTTCTTCACGAAACGAATACAGGACATAAGTAGCATGTCCTATGCTCACCACCTCAAAGCCCTATCCCTGCATCCTATTTTATAGAGGCTGTTGAGAGCAGATCTGTTCCTTGCATACAAGGCATTGTCGGACTGCACTCTGATGAACCTCCTGTATATCCACAAAACAAACAGCACCAGAATTACCTGTTCTGTAGTCCTAAACCTTGCCTGTGATATAAATAGGACCTGCTGGATGGGCAGGTATATATACCATAGACTACCCCTTCTCAGGAACAGGCTGCCCATCTTTGTGAAAAAGAGTTCCTCCCTAACCCAATTCAAGTGCAACTTAGACAGTTGGATGGAGAACAGGAATTCATCCCAGGTTTGGCACCTATGTCTCTAATGGACACAGGTAGCTTCTAAATGGTTCATCTCCCAAGGCCCTGCTTGTAAATGTTTCATTCCCAAGTCCCTGTTTACACTTGCCAAGGGTACCAGAACTTGTCAGAGATTTGGGATGCATGGCTAGGCTTAAAAAAGACCCCAGTGGTCGTTAGCCTAGTACCCACCTATGAGCCTGTGAACCTGTAAGACTCACACAGCCAGAAGTCCAGCTGTATAAGCACAGTTCATGGAACACATGAACTTCACAAGCATAGCAAAAAGGAATACTGTCAATATAGCTAGCAAAATGCATAGTTCATAATATGGCAATGCACTAGTTAATTATTTGAAGGTAGAATAACACAGTTCTTATAGAGATTTTGGTAGATATGGGTCTAGAATCCAAAGATTTAAGGTAGCATAGAGGACAGCCTGTGTCATCCTGCCTTGATATCCAAACCTAATGTTCATCCTTACCCATGGGAATGACATCATCCAGGGCAACAGGGTACATCTAAATCAGTAATTTACAATGTTAAGGTAATCAATAGCTGGGATTCTCACTAAGTGCAGAGCAAAGTAATGAGATTCTGAACAATTCTGTAGTAATGAAGCTGACTGTGCATTCCTTATGTAGTGAGATCCTACCTGAGGACTTGGAGGAACAGCCGAATCAGACCAAGGTTGCTCGGCCCAACAGTTCTGGTACTACAGGCAGAGAGTCTACCTGAAGTATGAGCTGCCACACAGGTGAAAGTGCAGGTGCATGAGCCAGACCTGGCTGTCATGTGTATATTCTTCTTGTCCATGGCTGAGGATGGGCTTACCATACCACTAGTCATAGGGCTGCACTCTGCACTCTGAGGATGGGCTTACCATACCACTAGTCATAGGGCTGCACTCTGCACTCTGAGGATGGGCTTACCATACCACTAGTCATAGGGCTGCACACTGCACTCTGAGGATGGGCTTACCATACCACTAGTCATAGGGCTGCACTCTACACTCTGAGGATGGGCTTACCATACCACTAGTCATAGGGCTGCACTCTACACTCTGAGGATGGGCTTACCATACCACTAGTCATAGGGCTGCACACTGCACTCTGAGGATGGGCTTACCATACCACTAGTCATAGGGCTGCACACTGCACTCTGAGGATGGGCTTACCATACCACTAGTCATAGGGCTGCACTCTGCACTCTGAGGATGGGCTTACCATACCACTAGTCATAGGGCTGCACACTGCACTCTGAGGATGGGCTTACCATACCACTAGTCATAGGGCTGCACTCTACACTCTGAGGATGGGCTTACCATACCACTAGTCATAGGGCTGCACACTGCACTCTGAGGATGGGCTTACCATACCACTAGTCATAGGGCTGCACTCTGCACTCTGAGGATGGGCTTACCATGCCACTAGTCATAGGGCTGCACACTGCACTCTGAGGATGGGCTTACCATACCACTAGTCATAGGGCTGCACACTGCACTCTGAGGATGGGCTTACCATACCACTAGTCATAGGGCTGCACTCTGCACTCTGAGGATGGGCTTACCATACCACTAGTCATAGGGCTGCACTCTGCACTCTGAGGATGGGCTTACCATGCCACTAGTCATAGGGCTGCACTCTACACTCTGAGGATGGGCTTACCATGCCACTAGTCATAGGGCTGCACACTGCACTCTGAGGATGGGCTTACCATACCACTAGTCATAGGGCTGCACTCTGCACTCTGAGGATGGGCTTACCATACCACTAGTCATAGGGCTGCACTCTACACTCTGAGGATGGGCTTACCATACCACTAACTATAGGACTCCACTAAGGATATTCTCCTACCTTTGTATTATCTGTGTGCCGTCTCCACTGAATTTCAGAGAAGACCTTCATATCACCTGATCACACATGTGTGCAGTCGTTACCCCCACCCCACCCCACCCCCACCCGCCATGGATCATATGCAATAGTGGAACAGTTCCTCTACCTGCATATGAAAGTTGTTACTACAGACATCCTGGTTTTGCACCATGTGCTGTCTGCAGTACCACATTTCTCTTACAAACGGAGGTGTTGATTTGCCAGAACAGCCCATTGACGTTCTGTTGCTTCATGATTGTATGTTTCCCCAGGTACAACGTTGATGTATTTTGGTATTGCAAGCCCTGTGTCCCTTTTGGAATCTAGTATAGATCTCCACCACTTTCCATTAGCATTTGCAAAATGAGAACCGATGGAACCCACGGCAGTGAGCTCGGGCTTGGAATAACTGACTGATCAGCAGCAGTAGAGTTAGCAGTGCTATAATTCATGGCGATGAATGAAGCAGATTAGAAATGTTAACTTAAAGGGGACTCAACAGAATACCTAATGGTAACAAAAGCAAACATAAGCATAAGGGCTAAGAATGTAGGAGATGGGTACTATGTGAGGGGATGGGTGAGTGGAAGAGACTGGAGAGGAATGGAGAGGTAGATGACCTGGTGGTTAAAAAAAGATAGCAAAGAGTATAAATAAGGAAAAGATGGTGAAATAAAAGAAGAAAGAGTGAGATGAAGTGAAAAGTAGTCATGAGGCAGGGTAAAAAGAAATGGAAAAATAGTTTATGTGGATGGCAGTTTAAGATGGACTAGCATCAGAATGAATAAAGCTGTAGTGAAAATTTCTCCTATAACAGGAGAACAGGATATTGATAAATGTCACAGGGTATGACGTGAATTTAAAAGTGCATTGACATTTCTGATAGAAAATACAAATAAAGACAGAGGTGGCAATAAAAAATAAACAGTAACAAATAGAGTCCCAGTAAAGTTTCTGGAGCATGAGAGATTGTAAGCATGTTGAAAGTATAACTGTCAACCTTCTATCTCCAGTGTGGAACACTAACTTTCACAGCATGCTTAAAATATATTACTTTTCACTTTTAAAAAGTTCTGTTGATGTGTTAACAATTCACTTTAATTACCATGGATGTTTGTCAAAAGAAGAAACCTCTAATATTCACAATGACAAACATTCCTCATAATGTGGTAGAGTTGAGAAATATTTTTGAAAAGTAATAGAAAGTAGGATTAATGGAGATTTTTGCAAGAAATGTAATGGTGGAAGGCAGAGAATTATGGTTGTGGATTATTTTAAAGTAGAATGTTTTAATAAATATAATAAAATGAATAATTTAAGAATGAGTAATAAAATGAAGAATAGATGGAGTGGAAGCTATAAGGGGGTGAGAAACTTGTGAAAAGAATTTTGAGATGGTGAAATGGGAAAGGAAAGGGAGAGAGTTCAATACGATGGCCAAAGTGGGAGATTAGAGAGTTGGAGGAGATGAGATTACCAGGGAAAATAAACCTACGTTGGGAGGTACAGGCAGTGTGTGTGTGTGTGTGTGTGTGTGTGTGTGTGTGTGTGTGTGTGTGTGTGTGTGTGTGTGTGTGTGTGCGTGCGTGTGTGTCTGTGTGTGTGTGTATGTGTGTGGGTGGGGGGGTGTGTGTGGGTGTGTGTGTGGGTGTGTATGTGGGTGTGTGTGGGTGGGGGTGTGGGTGTGTGTGGGTGTGTGTGGGTGTGTGTGGGTGTACGTGGGTGTGTACGTTGTTGTGTGGGGTGTGTGTGTGTTTGTGTGTGTGTGTGTGTGTGTGTGTGTATATGTGTGTGGGTGGGTGTGTGTGTGGGTGTGTGGGTGTGTGTGTCGGTGTGTGTGGGTGTGTGTGGGTGTGTGTACGTGTGTGTGTGTGCGTCTTTTGTTGGTATATATTATTATACAAAAAGCAGACTGAGTCATGTTCATACCTTTTCTCAACTTCTTTGCTCAAAAATTCTGGAAAAAGACAAAAAATAATGGTTAGGCAAAGGCCCCAAATCAGGGAAAGTTGTTAAATATTACTCTAGTTTCCTTAAAGAGTTAATATCAGCAAGCATTTTCTGAACATTAAGAAGTATGAAATTGACCATAATCTTTAGTAATTAACCAGAAAACTAAACATTTTATCAGGGATGGGGCAAAATATGAGGCAAAATCAGGGATGTTCTACAACATCAGAGATAGTTGAAAGGTATGCATACAAATGTTCTGTGAGAATTACTTTAAGCATTTATTAAGTAATTTTTAATTGCAGGAGAAAAAGTGAGCAACCTCTCTGCAATATGGAATAAATATATCCTGTTACCATAGTGATTGCTTCTTAGAGTGTTAATAAGGAAGACGTGCACAACATCCATAAAGAGTTGCAATTTGATTGTCATGATGGGCAAGTATTATTGTAGTAGATTTTTAGGCAATATTTTGTCATCCAGATTTGTATCTGATTGCAGATTCATGCCAACTGAAAGCAATAAGGGCAATGCAGGGATGCATGCAACTAGGTGAACCTGCATCACATTGGGCTGTTGTGTAATAGATATCCATGAGTATATAGAAGGAAGCTGCTGCCATTTTAGTAAGGATGTGACCATACAGAACCTTAGGAGATGGGTTCTGGGAGCCAGTGTTATTATTGCATTGCTTTTTAGAAATTGTTTAGCAAAGAATAATGTACCATGACACTTGAAAAAGCAATATGTGAAAACTATGGAAGCTTGTGTTTTTATTGTTTCTATTGGACATTTTATTAAAAGTGTGTTTATCTGAACCATTTTTATGTGTTTTGATGAATTTTGTGACATTTCTTGGATTTATCTGCTTTGTTTCTTTGTACCTTGAAGTTTGTCACTGTCTGAAATGGCTATCAAATTTTAGTTCTTGATCAAAATGTGCTCCTAGATATTTAAATAGAACAGACTGTAAAGAGATGAAGTTAGACATAGATATAGTTAGAAATGTAAGTGCATTAATTCTGTTGAAACAGGGAGTAAATGACATTCATTTTAATGGCACAATTTAGACCAGATTGTTACAGTACAATTGCTGCAGCTTATTTTGCACTGAAGGTAATGGTGAAAGCGGAGGAAAGAAAAGGCTTTTGACTGGTACAGTTTTAGTTTGACTGGTAAACTCAGTATAATTTGATAAGATTGTGAAAAGATAAGTCCAAGGACAGAGCCTTGTGGGACTCAAGATGATGCAGGCACAGAGTTTGAAACTCCAGTATTCCATTTTTTCAAAGTAACAAGTACTGCAGTCCTCATGCATGGTGCACCAGGTTGACACTCAGGTGACTAAAAGTTCCAAGAATTCAAGTAAAATATTGAATTGTAAAAACACCAATAACCAAATATTCACTTCAGTTGCTGCTGCAGTACCAATAAAGGACTCCCAGTCGATCAAATTCCACACTTTACTATCCAATAAAATATACAAGCTTAAAGGATTTAGCGGTTTCGTTTCTGTGTTAGAAACGAAAGCGGTAAATCCTTTAAGCTTGTATATTTCATTGGATAGTAAAATGTGGCATTTGATCCAGCGGTACCGGAGCAGCAACTGAAGTGAATATTTACTTTATTTTATTGGTAAGTAAAACATCATTGACCGCTAGCCAGTATTTTATGATTCAGTAACCATGATTTCAAGTTCATACAGCAGATCTAGCTCACTATCAATTAAAAACATCACTTCAATCTTTTAAAGGGACATTGCATCTCAGTGCAAAGGTCAAGAAAACACATCAACAGTCATGAACTCTCCTATTGGTCACTTGCTTTCTTATTTAGATACCTTATTACTAATTTGCTAAGCTGCTCTGCTAAAAGATTTTACAGCTGTCTCTGGGTATCTGCCTTATCGTAGATTATCCATTTATTTCTGAGAAAGTTGCTTTCCTTTTTATCTTTTGTTCATCTACTGCTTCAACTTAAACAAAACAACACATTCATAGCTCTAGTTACTTAAGACAGTTAGTTCATTGATCTTTTAAGTCTATAATTTAGGTTCTTCTGCTGTTTGTGTTTTTAGTTCTAACTTTTTTGGGCTACCAGGAATATCAAAGCAGTTAACAATTTGGTGTATTTTTTCTTCTTTTTAAGTTTCCTGCCCAGCTTACATAGTAGTCTATCTCTTGTAAATGCCATTCATATTCTTATATCTTCTCTATTAATTTTTTCAAGTCATCAGGAAACTTAAACAAGTTAGGACATTCCCAAAAAATATGTTTCCAATCTCCTGTCTGATCTAAGTCGCATCTTTAACAAATATGATCAACTCCTATAAACCTTTTATATAACCTGTCTGGAGTATAAAAGCACTCATGAAGACACCTACAAGGGCATAATTTCTTGACTTTATCCATATTTTTCTCAATTCATTACCTTCCAATCATGGTTTAAATTAATATTTTGAATAATGTAAAGCGGTCATAGTTGAGCTGCATTGTAGCACCACTGCAATTCTGGCAATGCCAGACCACACTGTTCCTCCAGCACTACCAGTTTCCTCTCATCCCATTAGCCTCCTATATACATTTGATTATTTTTCCCTATAATGACTTCCAAAAGGTGACATTCAGGTAAAAGAGGAATGCTAGTCCTGCAAACATAATTAAGGGTACAAACAGCTTAATAGCTGATTTTCTCATCAAGTTCCAGAGACATTAACTTCATTTTTTTCTAATAAAGATTGCTACTTTTTCCCTCTGTATAGTCACAGGTCTCTCTTGGAGAATCAGCATCTTTTTTCATTATCTAATCCCCTAGGTATTTCAATTTATAGTGATCTGGCAAATATGGGTAATTTTGTACTAATTCATTGGCTGGAGCAAAATTAATACTTATAGCCTTAGTTTTACTCTTGTTTACATTATATCCCAATAGTCCTGTAAATTCTTTCAAAGTATTAAACAGGTTGGGGATATCATGGGTTGGATTAGTTGCAAAAATAATCAAGTCATCTGCAAATAATCATATATTGTTTCTGTTTACTGTACCACCCCCATCCCTAGATATTTCTTCTTTATATTTTGAGCAAGCAGTTGTCAGTAAATAGCAAATAGAAGGCAAAAAGTGAGTACATTTGTCTTTTGCCTCTTTCAGTATTAAATTCTCTTGATAATGCTCTGTTTATTTTAATTCCTGCTATTGAATCTTTGTTCATTTCCTGTAACAGTATAATAAGGTTTCTAGAAAATTTTAATTTTTTTCTAAAATGACCCATTGGTAAACTCAGTGTACTATGCCAAAGGCTTTTTTGTTGTCTAATTAGTAATAACAGCCTACTGATGTATCGTTTAGGTATCCAAAATATTGTCAGAGTTTATCTACCTTAGATAAACCCACATTGGTCTGAATTAATTATTTTGTGTAAGAGTTTAGCTAACCTCTTAATCAGTATAGAGGCAAAATGTTTATAGTTGTGGTTTAACATTGAAATAGGACAGTATGAAACTGGGTTGATTAGATCATTTCCCTCTTTCCATATTACTGAAACCATGACTTTTTCCATGACACTGGAATCTTTCTTTCTATCTTGAAGTGTTCTGTTAAAGACTGTGCCATGTTAGTAAAGTGATTTCCTTGTGTTCTTCCCTCGATGGAGATTTTGCTGTTGCTTGGGCCTTCAGCTGTGACTATATCTCTTGCTTTACAATCAGTGCCAACTGCTCCCCTTCCACTCTGGTTATGTTAGGGGATGTAAGTACTGCAAAAACCTGTTAAATCTTATGTTCCAGTTTCTCTTTAATATTTATGCAGCAGATAGTTGCTCAAAAAAGTCTGTAAAAACTGAAATATTGATCTTGGATCTTTACTTAGCTGACCTGATTTAGGATCTTTTAGTTTAGTTATAATTGTTTCCAAATCTTACTGTTTCAGTTTTTGAATTTTAGGGGATTCTCAAAAAAGAAATGTTTTAATATGACATGTAAAGTAGGAAATCCTCCAGCTTCTTTTCAAAATGTTGCAGTTCTCATTCTTGTGGCTCGCCTAGTTCTCTGCTTTCTTATTATAATTCCGTTATTCTCAACAGTTTAAACCTTATTAAGTTTTCCCCCATCTAATACTTTTAATAAATTATTTCCTCTTTTAGACAAGATTTCAACTCATCCTGTGCTTTCTGTATGTCATCCTTGTAGTTTAATATACCCCAAGCATGTAGTTAATTCTCTGTAGTATTTCTGCTTTCATATTATGCCTTAGCCAATGTGTTGGGAACATCCAATGCCAAAGTTTGGTATCTGAAGAAGGTTCTGTTCTAAATGTATAGTGGAGTGATCTAACAGTGTCCTTAGATAGGTGTGAACAGATTTAAGCAAATACTCGTGCCCTTTTGTGGCATAGACTATATGTAACCTAGACCATGCACTGCATTTCCCCGAGTAAAATTTATAATCTGTCTTGTGACCTTTTTTTTGGTTACATCTACCAAACCATATACTTTCATATATTTCCCTAAGAAATTCTCCTGTGAGGTAGCTAACATCCTCCTGGGCCCTTCACTTAAAACTTCTGTACTTGTTACCAGATTACAATCACCTGTAGTCAATAAAATTCCTTGATGAGAACCTACAATTTCTTCCTTCAAAAACTTGAAAGTGAATGTTCCAGAATGGTCACTCAGTAACAAAAGTAGGCTATGCATACATTCATTGGCTGCACCCCCCCCCCCAAAAGTCATGAAGCACATATTCTGCAGGTAATAATTTTAAAAGTTTGGAAAAAAGGGGGAAACATGATTCACCAAACCCATCTGTGGTTCTTCTACTTCATTATATATGTGACCCATAGTTCTGGCCATCCAGAAAGTGAGCTTGCTTTTTCGGACAGTCATTTTCAAGCTTTTGGCTAGCACGTCCAATGACATTTTAATACATGCCTTTTCTAGTTTGGTTCTTGAAAAACAACATGATGACCATTAGCAAAGGGATAGACATGAGGCAATCTAACCAGGCAAATATCTGAATATGTTTAAATTGGATCAAGAATAATGCATATGTACTGGGCTGCTGTGTTACTCTGTGGGTGGACAATAGTACTTATTTTGTTACTCTGTGGGTGGACAATAGTACTTATTTTACTTACTTGATACTTCTCCCTTACAAGTCCAACATTACTTTAAAATGATAAAACTAGGCATTTTCTGTGTTGTTAATTATTTCTTCAGAATTCTGCATTGTGGCAAGGGAGTCTCTCATTGTCTTGGTTAATTTCTCCATACTCCTTAGCTTTTCTTACATCTACTTCTTGAACATCAGTAATGACCATCTGCCATCATCCTGCACTTCATCCCTGGTAAGTCCATTTTTCTTCTCTGCACCCTGCACAGAAGAAACCTCTATTTGGTATGGTTAGAGATAATTATTTATTTCAAACAAGGCCATTTCAGGGTCTAGGAATGTGTTATTGCCCATAGGAGAAAAAAAATTATTTATACTCTTGCAGGATAGAGTAATTTGAATCAGAAACTTTTTTTTTTTGCAAAGTCTTTACTGCTGAATGAGTCTAATTGTCTTTGCTCTTCTCCCAGCCAAATAGTTATTATCTAGAAAGATCCTTTTATACTTTATTCCTGTTTTCCATAATATGTTTAGTGTTTGCTTTTTAACTGAAACTTTTGCACTATGATAAGTCTACGGAACCTTTGTACTGACCTTGTAGACATATAGATTCTACATACTCTGTCCAGTAGTATTTTATCTTTCAGAATTCCAATCCGTAAATTCAACTATTGGCTGATAAAGTCTAAGCGATCCTTGCCTTCTGTGCCTTTGGGGATATTTGTAATAATGCAGATTCTCTTTTCTCTGTTTATCTTCCATCTCAAACAGTTTCTCCATTATTTCCTCCTGCACCACTTCTAATTCATCTAATCTTGCTGTTTACTTGTTCTCAAATATTTTAGACAAAATGTCACCTGAATGGCTAGAAAGAGTAGCTTCTGTCTCCTCCATTCTTTTATTGTTGCTTCTAATGCATTTCTCTAACATGCCACTCATTTTCAGTGTTTCAGAGTATTTTTTATCTATTTCTACAGAAGACCCGATCTTGCCATTTCTGCTACTTGGCTCACTTTTAAGTTGGCAAGGTCATCTCCAGACATGTGTTAAGTAGCTAGTGATAAATGAAAATCTCCTTTTCCCTTTTTATTTTCTTTTTTGCCATCAAGGCAGTATTCTTCCCCTTTTGCAGAGTCTTGGATGCAAGTGATACATCTTACCCACTTTATGTGGATAAAACACACTGTCACAGGGAGCGAGCACAATCTTACGTCATGCCAGCACCACACCATACTAGAAGTCCCCACTCCAGTTAGTTTACAGTTGTTTAGGTAACTGTTAAACTGGCTTACATGGAGAAGGAGAATGCTGACCAATTCTACATAGAAGGACAGAGAGAAGTAGGGTGTCAAATGCTTTAGAGAAATCTGCAAAGTGTACAGTAACAACTCTTTTATTGTTGACTTCTCATCCAACAAATTCAGCGACACCCAGTACTACAATGTTAACATCATTACGTGGATGCTAATTTTCTGTTTGGAGGTAGTAGTACAGGAATGAAAGCCATGCCCATTTTCTGTATGGCAGTGGTAGTTTCTGTGCATAGTAGTAGTTGCCTATGGACACAAAGTTATGTGGAAGGTATAGGAGAGGTGGTTGAGCTAAACTTATAAACATCTGGAAGGTGTAGGGGAGGTTGTGGAGTTAAAACAGGAAACACCTGTATAGTTCCTGTTTTATGAAGGAAGAGTATGGTGAATTGTTTCCATAGCTGTAGGATGTAGCATCCAGCAATGGTGTGATTAAAGTGTAGCACTGCAATTAGGGTGGGAGAAGCTTGGACAAACAAAGCTTCTTTTGGGTGAGATTAAGTCTGGTAACCACAAAGATGTTGCAGGGTAAAATGGAACTCAGAACAGCAACACAACCACCACCAAACTCCTCCAGCGAACCAAGACAGCTGTAAATGTAAGTGTGTGATGGTAAAAGGCAGCCCAAAAAAATATTCACAGTAGGAAACTGTTTGCTGAATGTAAAACTACGCAAAGGAACCAGAATCAAGTCCACTGATATAAAATATTTTAATCGATCTAAGCACTTTCGTCCTTGTCTAAAGACCTCGTGTTGCACAGTAAGGCCTTAAAGACTTGTTAGTTTATAGATTTAGGCTGTACGTTATTTCATGATAAAGAGGCTTTCTAGTTATTGAGAGGCGCTGCTAGAATCTATATGTCGGAGACTGGGGAAGTAACGATTTATGCCATTACTCCTCTGTACAGCTAAATATGACCAACCTATCGAGCCTGACTCAACTTATGCATTCAGAAGGAATATCATGCTTAAAGTGGGGGCAAGCTTCTGTGCTCACCAAGTAAGGAGCTTTATTCTCTCTCCTTTAACTACTATAACCTACTTCAAGCACATATAACCTTAGAGTAAGTTAAAGCTTACAGTCAACCCATTTAACAGAACAGGCCTGATCAGTCAGGTTTCACTGAACAGCACAGTGGTCAGATAAACAGACAAAGAGATAGAGATTAGAGGGAAAGAAAAATACTTGTATAAGGAAAAACTGTCAAAAGATCCCAATCTACATTAGGCAGAGCCCCCCAGTAACACTCTTCAAGAGAAACTTTGACGAGTGGATGGGAAACAGAAAATTTACCCCGTGGATCACTGCAGTGGCTCTGCTGGACAGAGGCACAGGGAATTAATGGCTCTGCTGGACCGAGGCACAGGGAACTAATCTAAGGGGGCGGCAAAAGCCAGCACATTCTGGCTAGGCTTATAGATTCCCTCAGGCAGACAGCCTAGTACTTACCTATGAACCTAAAAGCATCAAATGCAAATTTGTGTTCATTAATACAACAGATCAATGAAAAACATTATATAGACCAAGAAACTTTGGGCCATTTGGAAAAAGAAGCAACAGAGGAAGTGCAAAATATATAAAGAGCAAAATCTAGAGATTTTTGAATGATATAAATAGAAACATGGACATGGGAAGGAAAAAAGATCTGATATGGTGTGATATTTTTGCAAAGGAGAAAGCCAAACTAATCAATGCAAAAAAAAACAGCTCCAAAGATAATTGAAAAGAGAAGTACAGACAAAGGCACCCAGACATGAAAAATTTCATAATACAAAAAGTAAGATCACAAAGGGGGAACTTAGAATAGAAGATTATTAAAGCAAAAGTTAAACAAACAGAAGCTGAACTTAATGGGATGCCTGCAAAGTGAAGGATTTAGTGTAGAAAGTTTAACACAGGTTATGTCACAGTGCTATGGAACAATGAGCCCCCAAAGTAAGGAGAAACAGATGGACTGGGAGACATCTGCAAAAGAAATACGAGCATGGGAAAGAAAATTAGATTTAATATGGTGCAATATTTACACAAGGAGAAAGCAAAACTAATCAATACAAAAAACAGCACCAAAGATATTTGAAGAGAAATACAGCCAAATGCATCCTGATATGGAAAAGTTCACAATACAAAAAAATATAATAAGAAAATAAAGGGAGAAAGTAGAAAAGAGGATTAGTAATGGAGAAATAGAAACGGATGCTGTGAATTACCTGCAAATTGAAGGCTTTAATGTAGAAAATCTAACTCTGGTAATGTCACAGCATGATGGAACAATGAGTCCCCAAATTAAAGAGAAACAGGTGAAACGGAAAGCATCTGAGCACTTGCCACATGAAGATATTCTGGAGCCTTCGATAGGAAAACAGAACAAAGGTTCAGTTGGAGTTGAACAGCAAGGGAAGGAACAGGCAACAGTGACAACTCTGATGCAGTCAATATTGTGGAGTGATAGGCCAGTGAATTTCCGTATGAAAGAACAACGGGTGATGCAGGATGCAGCTGAAGGGAATATGTTGCAGGAGGATGTTCTGGAACTGTTCTGTAACTTTCTGTAGAATACCTGCAAGAAGTGGAGAACAAATAATACGATCTCAGTTTAGAAAAAATAATCTAAGGGAAGTGTTGCTTGATTTAATAGAGATGGAGAGACATATTAAGACTGATGCAAGAATTAGATTGCCAGAAGTCAATAAGACCTAAAATGTTGAGTGTCTAATAAAACAACAGTCATAGGTTCATAGGTTGGTACTAGGCTATTGGCCCTAGGGCCTATACAAGCCTAGCCATAACAATTCCTTGGCTATTTCTTCCCACAGTATTTACTTCCTTGGACCCCTGTCTAGCAGGGCAACTGATGTGTGATCCCCATGGTGAACTTCCTATCTCCCATCCAATCATCAAGGTTCCTTTTGAAGAGGGTCAAAGAGGTGCTCTGTTTGACATGTATGGGCAGTCTTTTCCAGAGTCTGGGGAGTCTCTGGGTCAGGAATCTATCCCTTCAGCATGTTTTATTCATTGTGATGACAAGGTTTAGATCCCTGGAGCGTATGTCTCTGAGGGATTGGGATTTCTTTAAGTGTAACATGTCCAACAGCTCTGGGTTTGTCATGCTTCACTTAAAGAAATCCCAATCCCTCAGAGACACCTGCCCAAGGGATTGTGTGTCTCTGAGGGATTGGGATTTCTTTAAATGTAGCATGTCCAACAGCTCTGGGTTTGACATGGCCTTGTATGTTAAGCAGAGATCGCCTCTGAGTAGACGTTATGCAACAGAGTATAGGTGGAGTTCTTTTAGATGGTCAGCATTGGACATCTGCTTTAGGCCTGTGATAGTGAGGTATTTCTGTGGCCTTTCCAGTTGTTGGAGATGTCTTGAGAGGTATATACCAAATGGGGCATTGTATTCTATAATGGGTCTAATGAGGGATGAGTACAGTGGGACAATGACCTCCTTTTTTCTGGATGAAAAGCCCTTAGTGATGAGGTGTGCCACATAGAAGGATTTCCTGACTGTTGTGGCGATGTGGTTATCGAAGATGAGACCACTGTCCACCTGAGTCCCTAAGTCTCTTATCACACTTTCAGTGTTTAGTGTACTGCCACCTATGTGGTAATTCATGGGTACGTGTGTTTTTTCCCAAAGGGGATAACAATACATTTCTTGACATTGATCTTGTGCCCATGGCTCTAGCACCAGGCATCTGTTTCTGTAAGGCCATTTTGTATAATATCCACAACATTTTGGGATTCAATAATGGCTCCCAGTTTGCAGTCATCTGTGAACTTTGTTAGCCAGAGTCCCTTAGTGTTGGCCTGTATTTCAGAGAAGTAGATGCCAAACCAGAGCGGTCCAAGGACTGAACCCTGAGGTACTCCACTTGTCACTTGTCTGGACCCAGATTTGAAGTCAGCTACTTTTACAGTCTGGGTTCTGTCAGTAAGTCAGTTGGCAACCTATCGAGTGACGTAGGGATTAATGCCCAGCTTAGTAAGTTTCTCTATGATTCCAGAGTGGGAAATGGTGTCAAAGGCCTTGGCGAGGTTCAAGTAGGCTGTGTGGACCACCTTACCCTTGTCAACGGCTCTGGAGACTGATTAGAAGAAGTCAGTCAGGTTCAGGAGACAAGATCGGCCCTTCACAAACCAAAACTGCGTGGGGTCCAGTGTTTGAAGTTTGCCAATGTCTTTGTTTATAAGTTCCATGATAATACATTCCATGGCCTTGCAGATCAGGCTCGTCAGACTGATGGGGTGGTAGTTCCCATGATCCAAGGTGGATCCGCCCTTGTGGAGTGGGATAACTGTAGCTGTGTGCCACTCAGTGGGCACGAAGCCTGAGATGAGGCTATGATTAAACATGACACTTAGGTGTCAAGACTGTTAACAGAAATTCATGTGCTACAACAGAAGTAAGAGGATATATTACTGGGCTGCTAACTTATTAACAGATAATGTCTTACCACAAAAACACAGAGCAGTAAGGGAAAGGAAGGGAAGAAATCAAATGCCATTGTGGAAGCATTGCACAGAAAAAACTATAACGCAATTAAGACAAAAAGTGTCACTGTTAGAAGAGTATAGATGAGGGAACAGATCAACAAAAATGCTTAGAAAAATGATAAAAGCAATGTGCAGTATCAGAACAGAGCAGGAACTCCTGTACACTAATGCAAATAATAAACTAAAGATATGAGCAGAGGCAGAAAAACTTAGAAGATATAGAGATAATTATAAAGGAAAAGTACAAAATAAGCAGTGCATTGATGGCCCCAAAAGTTTTATAGTATTGGGGAGCAAAGCATAAGGAGTAAACACCACCAAAAATGAAGAAATAGACACGTTTTGGTGAAATGTTTATGAAGATCCTGTGGAACATAAAACTGATGAATAGATAGAAGAAGCTGACAAAACAATAAGAAGTTCAAATGTACAGAATATGAAATTGAAACAAAATTAAGAAAAGCTCCTAAATGGTAGTACTAATCTATGAACCTATAAAAGCTCCTAAATGGAAAACCCCAGGCTCAGATGTAGTACCTAACTTGTGGCTAAAAGTATTAACGTCTTTACAACAAGATTTATCCCTGAGTAAGAAATACTTAAGTGCAGATCCTGAACATACACCAACTTGGTTAACAACAGAAAGAATGCTACTTCTCCCTAAGAGTGTACCTGAAAGCTATCCTAAAAACTATAGACCAACAACCTGCCTTCCAACAGTGTATAAATTATATACTGGAACTGATGCCAACAGAGTTTATAGTTATTTAAAAGAAAACTCAATCATGGCAATAGAACAAAAGGATAACAAAAGAAAGTCATGTGGAACAAAGGATTGTTTGTTTTTAAATAAAGTCATACTAGAGAATTGTAAAAAGGGGATGAATCTAAGTATGGCATGGATAGATTACAAAAAAGCATTTCACAGCATTTCGTATTAATTTAATAAAGGAGTGCTTACACATGTATAAGATATACCCTATGTAGATTGATTACTCAATTTTTTGGATATGTCCAAAGCATATGACACAGTCTCACACCAAATCCTGCTAAACAAACTAAACCAATATCACCTATCAAATTCCACTCTTACCTGGTTCCAAAGCTACTTAACTGACAGATTCAAAGCTGTGAAATGGGAAAATTCTCTCTCTCCTCAGCTGCCCATAACTATAGAAGTCCCACAGGGTTCTATCTTAGGACCACTACTATTCAAAGTCTTCACAAATGACCTCCATACCTCCACACAGCATGCATCTATCATTCAGTATGCAGATGACACTACCTTAATCTGTGCTGCACAAAATATTCCCCCCCTCCTGCAAACAACTCAACTAGCATTCTCTGACGTTGAAAACTACCTTGCCAAAGCCCAACTTATCCTCAATCCAAAGAAAACTCAGCTTATGATTATAACCAGTTCTGACAAAAACACTGATAACAGTCAATTCACTATCTACTCTACAAATGCTACTCCAATCGCTCCAGTGGCACAGCCTAAGCTATTGGGAATAACCATAGACTCCCACCTAAAATTTGATAGTCATCTCAACTTATCTATTAAAAAAGTACATGCCAAACTGGGATCACTCTACCGTATCAAACCATTTCTTACCAACAACACAAGATCAGCCATTGCTCGCTCCCAACTACTATCCACCCTACTTTATGCATCTCCCATTCTGACTAATCTCAACAAAACTGAACTAAGCAAAATGGAAGCCTGCTATAACAGAATTGCCCGCTTTGCTGCAAATTGCTCATATAGAACTCATCACTGTACTGCTTTGAGACAGCTCCACTGGCTTGAACTGCCCAACTTCCAAACCTACAATCAGCTTTGCCTCTGTCATTCTATTACCTCCCCAATAAGTGTCCTGCCCTCAAAAGCTTAGTACATCACTCATCCAAAACGCCTCTTAAATCATCAAGCAAACTACTACTAGAAGTCACCAACAGCTACAATAGCTTTGGAGATGCGCTATATAGTAGTTCAGTGGCTAAAAATTGGAACTCTGTCCCCACTAGCATTCAAAACACATCATCCAAAGCCTCCTTTAAAGACCTCATTAGGCAACATTTCAAGCAAAGTTGGCAGTGCCATGATTGCTCCCCAGGCTAGTGAAAGCGGATAAGGTATACATACTAAATCTAGAGTACTTGACAATAGTTTTCAAGTCTTACTCACAAACACTGGCTAATCTACAATGTATGTTCTGTACCTGTGTACTATGTATGTATTCTACCTATGTTCCAAATTTCAGCTGTACACCACAAATCTATTAATTACCTTTATTTTTAAATTAATATTTTTTGTTTGTTCTCTCCACTGTAACTGTTGATGTGCCGCATACCACTGTAAAAACATGTCTTTTGTAGTTTGTGTGTATACTGATCATGTGTAAATAACTAAATGTATCTGTAATTTTTCTTTGTGGAGCTTTTCTCCCCAGGCCTCTGCTGAAAAAGGGCCTTTTCGGCTCAGTCAGACACCCCCGATTAACAAATGTAAAATAAAAATAAAATAAATAAATTACAGTAATCATGAAATAGTGGCAAACAACTTTGCCGATTAGCCATGACAAAGGACAAATTATTATCCCAGGGATAACATTTCCAAAGGGGATATTCCACAGTAACTCTTAGTCTCCGCTGCTCTTTTGTCTTGCCTTTAACCCTTTAAGTTCTCTACTTAACAGATTTAGTTCATGGTTACAATTTGATCCCAGAAAACAATCAAATGTTAAAGACTTATCTTTTTTTTGTGAATGATTTAAAACCGTATAGTTAATTAGAAGAGAAACTGAAAGCACAACTGCAAGTGGTTAAAACTTTCTTAGATGATATAAGAATGTCATTTGGTCTTGATAAATGTGCAGAAGCAACATTTAAAGTAGGAAAGCTGCAACACCCAGAAAATATCAGTCTGGGACAGAAATGTGATATAAAGGAACTTGAGCAGGAGGGAGTGTATAAATATTAGGGAATTGATGAAGGATCGACAATAAAACATGAACAAATACAAAGAAAGCTAAGCTATAAACACATTTGCTCTTCCTATTCTGACTTACAGTTTTGGGGTAATTGATGAGCCCCAAACAGTATTGGATCAATTGAACAGGAAAACAAGAAATAAAATTTTACTCTTATCAAAGGTTATATAAAATCAGTGTATACTAAGATTGTATATTCCTTGTTCTGAAGGAGGTAAGGGCCTCCTCAAAACTGATTGTATGTATAGATATGCAGTAGTAGGACTGCACGCATATCTGCTGACTTCACTGATCCAGAGATAGTGAAAGTTTTAAAACATGTGAAGAACAAATGTAAGATAACTTCTCTGCTTAGTTTAGCAGAAGCATATTGGTATCAAGCTGGAATGGAAATAAAACCAGAGGTAGACAAAAATCTGGCAGCAACTGAATGTGCCAAAAAACAAAAGAATGACTATAAGGAGAAGGATTAGATGAGAAGGCCAGAAATATGAAAAAGTCCTAGAATAACCTCATGTCGATCAGGATCTGATGCAGGAATGGTTAAGAAGAGCTGAATTTAAACCAAAAGATGACAGGCTAATATTGGCTGCCCAGGAGAGTGGAGTATGTACATGTTGGTCTACAAAGACAAATGCAGATTTTGTAAAACAGAACCAAAAACATTCACACATCTTGTTGCTGGGTGTGATGTGGCAGAGGACCTGTATACTGAAATGCATAATAATGCGACAAAACTGTTGCACTGGGGATTGTGTAAATATTACAATGCTGAAGTTGCTAAGAAGGTTTGGAAACATGAGCCGCAAAGCATTGTAGAGAATGATGCAGCTTATATCACATGGGATCACCCATTACAAACAGTTCAAAAAATAGATGCGAGAAAAACAGATATACTAGTCCATGAAAAGAAGACAAAATTAGCATTGCTACACCCAGTGATTACAGTGTCTTATTTACAGAGAGAGACACAGATTCATAATTTGCAGTCAGAAATGAGGACAATTTGGAAGGATACCAAGACAGTTACAATAGATTTATAAACAATGGGTCTCGTAAAAAAGCATTTACAGTTGTATTTAGACTACCAATACTTGTAACTCCATATGAATTACAGAACGAGTCAGTTCTGAGAACATTGCATGTGCTGCAAAGAGCACTTTTGGCTAACATTAAAATTTGAAACAATACCAATTTCACGAACTTTAATCATATTTTGACGTAGGAATGGGGGTCCATTCCTGTCATGGAACTAGAAACCCATAAGACTTGGAGAAAGTAAACAGAAGACTGCTGAAAATAGCACTCCTGCTTAACATCAAAGACCGAAACTGTTTTAATTTTATGAACTCTAATCATTCTCTGACTCAGGAAGTGGATCCTTTCCTGTAATGGTATTAGAAACCCAAAACACTTAAAGAAATTAAACTGTGACAGAAAACTGCGGTTTACTAGAGGAGATAAAGGTTTTTAAACTGTTCAGTGATAAGATTATCTGGCAAGTTGTGAGGTGGAGCTTCTGCTCTTTCATGTTTTAAATCTTTTTTTTTTCTTTTTTTTTTCTCTTTGTAAAACATTCAGCAGTCTTCCTGTTGAGTAAAGTAGTTGTTGGGGGGAGGGGTTATAGATTTGAATCTAGACTATATATATAGTCTATTTTCTCAGCTCACTCCTGGCATGTTTTGTTGAAAGAAAATTATAGAGCCATTGCCATTGAGAATGACCCTCTTCATAAACATTTCTACAGTAAGGTAGGCATAAACTGAAATGTTTCAAGACTGTATTTCACAATAAAAACACAGTGGGAATTATTCCTGCTGTTGAATGTTGATGCCAGTCTGGAATTTTAAGCTGTTATGTGATCTAAATCTATAACTGCGGTGGTGGTGCTGCGGTAGCGTTGTCGCCTCATAGCAAGACGTTGTGCCGTTCGATTCTCAGTTAGAGCATCTTCTGTGTGGAGACATGCGTGAATGGACGTACCTTCGTTGAAGGTTGTGCGTCAGGGCTGGTAACTCGGCATGTAAAAAACAACTACCAGTCATTAGCGGACCAGAGTTTCCGCTGTGGCGACCCCTAATTGGGAAAAGCCGAAAGACACAAATGTGATCTAAATCTATCTGAACTGCCTTGAGTATCTGATGTGATGTCAAAGCTTGAGGTTGGACTCTACAAAACTGACAAATTAACTACTATAAGTGAATGTATTACATCTTTAAAGTAAGGAATATTTAAAATGGGAAATCTGTACAGCTGCTAGAAGCTAAATCTGCATTTTCAGAGACATCTACAAACCTGAATGCCTACTGCTCAACACTTGTTATATAAGCAGACTGACCTCAACACAACCACACCTGAAAACTGATGTATTAAAAAACAGTTCCAAGAGAAAATGCAGAATGGAAATTTGTTTAAAATAAGCTCTGAAGAGCAAAGATATGAAACACACCTTGTGTGTTAGTCATACCTGCGTGCATGTGCATTCTACACTGAATTTCAGTACAAATTGTGCTATAGATACTGAAGTTGGGATTTGTTAAAAAAAGAAACAAAATTCTGATGCTTTTTGCGAAGTTTAGCATAATGTGTGTGCTCACTTTTTCTTGTATTAATTGATTTCATAAAAGCCTACAAGAAATGATTTATACAAAGCAACAGTGCATTCTGGACAATCTAAACAAGTTACTTCTTTAGAAGAACAATCACGTACTTACATTGTAATTTCAGTATTACATCACATCTGTGCATTCTCAAAGGAATGTGTTCCAACTACAAAACATATCTGAAAGCATGACTTTCAAGTAGCTAAGTGTCTTCTGTTACTGTAGTTAACTTGAAAGTATAGCAGTTATACTCTGATAGTGAGATACTGTGACTGTACTGCTCAACTGCCCCTGATTTTCCATAGCATCCATGATTTTGCCTCATACTTTTTGGGTGCCCCTTACAAAATGTTTGATTTTCAGGTACATCACTGAAGATAACTGTCAGTCAGTAATGGCAGACATCAGAGTTTCATGCATCTTACTGCATTGAAAAAGCATGTTGATGCAAACCCTCTTGTGGTAGTAAATTTTTAAGAGAATTGGAGTGATACTTTGAAAATGTCACTGATTTGGGCGTTTGCTCCCTTATTGTTTTTGATATTGTCAAGAACCCTTTTAAGAAAAGAAGATGAGAAGTAAGGGAATAGTTCACAGCTGTAGCACTGGAATTTGGAGTCCTTATAGCACACACCCATTTGTCACCCTCCCTGGTGTGTATGAGTGATATCAGTTGCAAGTGCTCCGTCCATCCATCCATCCATCCATCCATCCATCCATCCATCCATCCATTCATCCATCCATCCATCAACCTCTTTTTCCCATTTTGCACATAGGGTCGGGGTGTCACTTCCCAGTGACAATCATCTCGAGCCATGGTTTACACCACCAGGTGGCTAGCCCTGCCTCAGTAGTTCATTCACACCACTCACTCACGCACACACTCTCACCTACGGCCAGTTTAGAGTGTCCAATCCACCTACTGCATCTCTTTGGAATTGTGGAGGAAACTGGAGCACCCAGAGGAAACCCATGTGACTGCAGGGAGGACATATAGACTCCACACAGAAGGCACCTCAGCTGAGAACCGAACCGGAGAACCTCTTGCTGTTAGGTGACAATGCTAATCGCTGCACCACCGCACTGACAGCTTGTAAACTGTCATACTACTTATGTTTTTTAAAAACAGCAATGAGTTATTATACATCATCCTAGTAAAGGAAAAGAACAATTTGACAGTGTGCAAGCTGTCAACCTGTTCGGTGTCTGTATAGACAGGCACCCCCTCCCTCTCTCCCACCTTCCCTAAGGTCCATTATGATAAAATAGTAGGAGGCTGCAACTCCAACAAAAATTACTGGGTGCTGTTCTTAGCAACAAAATAAGACACAAAAGTAGCACATGTTTTGCATCAGAGCCTTTATTGTACCTAGTAGTTATTTCTAACTCCATGAGGTTCTTACATTTGCAGCAAAAGGTGGCAACATCACTTTATGGTTTATAATAAAAGGAAGATATGTTTGACCAAATGTAAGAAGAGCAATTCCCAGAATGACAGGGACCTCCTCACCGAAATAAACAAGCAACTCAGGAGCTTAGTAAAATCCCTGTTACTGTACTCACTATCCTACAAACTGCTAAGAGGTGAACCTGCTTCTGGCATACAAGACCTCCTGGATTTACTGCAAATCAACAAGTCAAATGACATCAAAATACTTTGTCAAGGGATCTAAACCTCTTCTACAACATCAACAGAAAAGTTTAGAAGAACAGGTATATCTCACAGAGGATACTGCTACTGTGGTACTGACTCCCCATCGACATAAAACAAATAATCCCTGTCCATATTCAAGCAGAACTTATATCTATGGATGGGAAACAGAAAATTTATCCTGTACTACTAGTGAACAGAGGCAGCTCCTAAATGATTTATCCCATGCATGAGTCCCCTCAAATTATCTTTGGTATGATCCCAGTTTTTCTCATTAGGGATAATATATAATTATCGACCACGGGATGGGTAAGGCCAGTCTATAACCAAATGAGCACAAAAAGGGAAACTGACTAGGCTTAAATGTCCCACAGGAGCAGCTAGACTAGTACTTACCTATGAACCCATTCAAGCCAAAGACAATCACAAGGCCTTTCTTAGTTTTGTTCTCAAAAGTATGACACAGCTATGTGCTGAGCTGATTGTATACAATGCCATCTACACTGAGCTGAATATACAGTGAACCTACTGGCTGATAAATTTAGCTCTAACGTTACCTTTCTCTCCCCTCCATCTGCCCCTCAAAATATAGCTGAAACTTGCGGTCCTTCAGTTATCACACAAGACCAAGCCCTAAAAGTGCAATCAGAAGCTAAAATTACTACATTGATGGGTCCTGACAGCATCAGTGGGTCCAGACAATAACCCTGAAAGCATTTTAAATAGCAAGAAGCATGATAAAGCCGCACCCCTAACCACACTGTTCAACCTTAGCCTCCATACAATTTTTGTACCTAGTGAATGGAGAAAAGCTATAGTTATTTCCCTGCATAATGGAGGACCATCCACAGACCCAGGCAATTACATACCAATAAGTTTGGCCAGTCTTATATGCAAAGCTATGGAAAGAATTACATTGGAGTTAATCAATAGGGACATAGGGAACCAGGGAACCTCCAAACACTGGACCCATTTCAGTTTGGATTCATCAAGTGCAGGTCATGTTTACTCAATCTGGTAGGCTTTTTGAAAAAGTCACCAAAGCAGTTTATGAAGAAAAATGGTACACACCACATACCTCAACCTGGCCAAAGTTTTTGACACAACTCCCCCATTCAGTCATAGTAGAAAAGCTAAATAAATTGGGAATAAACCCCTATGTTACCCACTGGATTGCCAACTGATTCACAGAAAGGATGGAGGAAATCAAAATATGGGAAGTTACCTCCACAAAGAGACTAGTCACTAGTGGAGTCCACCAAGGTTTACTTCTCTAAAGTTAAAACCAATACCAAAGGCTCTGCCTGACTAAGTTTACAGATTACTGAAAGTTAGGAGCAGTCATTGAATGCCCAAATACCTTAACCATCCTGCAGAGATTTTTGTCCCAAATAAATAACTGGTGTCAAAATCATGGACTGAAACTAAATGCCAAAAATTCATTATTGTATCCTTTGGGAAGTCATCTACCTCAGGGAACTACCACAGTGACAATATTCCCCTAAGAGTTGACCCAGTTATTTGGAGTTTGGGAACTTATATGGACAGTAACCTAACTTTTAACCACCAGGTGTCTATTATTATAAGAAAGTCCTTATATACAGCACAGGTTATAAACAAAGGGATTGTGTTTATACCTAGGGATGTCATTGCCCCCACTTTACTCAGTCCTCATTAGGCCAGTCATTAAGTTCCCCTTTGGCATGTTTCTGTCCAGACACATGTAGGGACTGGAATGCCCGCAAAGATGTCTTACTAAAAGGATACAAGGCCTAAACAATATGTCCTACATGGACCGACTCAAAGCTCTGTCACTGTATCCTACAGACACCTAAGAGGTGACCTGTGTCTAACATATAAGGCATTCTTCAACCCAATACTGATGGATTTACTGTACATCAACAAGTTAAATGGCAACAGAAATACTTGATCTAGGGATCTAAACCTCTTCTACAACATCAACAGAACAGTTTGGAGGGACTTGTATATCTCACAGAGGATACCACTCAATTGGAACAGACTCCCCAGCCACATAAAACAAAGCTCATCTTTGTCTTTATTAAAGAGCAACTTGGATCTATGGGTGGAAAACAGAAAATTTACCCCAGGACTGTCTCCTGTACTACTGTTGGACAGAGGCAGCTCCTAACTGATTTTTCCCATGCATGGGTCCCCTCAAATTATCTGTGGTATGATAACAGTTATTCTTATTAGGGGTGTTGTATAATTAGCAACCATGGTATGGGTAAGACCAGTGTAAAAACAATTGGGATAGGTTGAAGCACCCAAAGGGAAGTTAGCTAGGCTTAAAATGGCCTACAAGGACAGCTAGCTTAGTACTTGCCAGTCAACCCATGAACCTGTTAAGCCATGTTATAGTTTAAACTTGAAAAGTGTTTATAGGATACCAGATCAAACTTTGCCAATCTCTGACAAGGCAAGGCACATCATCGTCAGACTTTTGGACTTTATAAACTGATAGCCATGCTTAAATGCTGTCAGAGAGCATGAATAACTGCTTTTGGAAATGGGTTGTGAAAATTCTCCTTGTGACTCAAACAATGTGTGGAAAAAGAGAAGGGCAGGCACTAATATAAAGAGATTTTTAATCCAGGTGTTTTCCACTGTTCAGTAAAAGAGTAATGTGGAATTTCATGCCGCTGAAGTTGCATGGTCCAACTTCAACATAAACCCAAGGTCAATGCCTGTTCATCTGAGCCATATTGTAGTACAATCTAGAGACATTTACAAATACAAGATATCAAGCTGAAGTGGTAGGATTTTCAATAAATCATCTTTGATTCCAGTGAAAATGTCCACCTCACATTCTAAAGATAGAAAGTGGGTGACATTCACAAGTTAGCAGTTCATTAAAGTCTCACTACTCCTTGAAATAGTCTGCATACAAAGCTACATAAATGGAACAGTCCAGGTGTGGCACATGTAAGGAAATGAAGACCCTCAGCATCAGCCATGATTGACATACGTGTCTGTTGTGGAGTATATAGTTTGTATGAGAGACTGACATGTATGGAACTGTAAGTTCCAAGTGGAGACTAACTACATCACTCACATAAGTGACATCCTCTATGGCTTTATAATAAGGATGGTATGCTCAGTAAATCATGCTGCACAACAATGGATCAGTCAAAACATTACATATTGACATGCAGAATCTTATCAGTACCTATAGATATATGCTAACATTTCATGAACTGTTTCAAACTGTGCTATGATTAAGTCCTTCAAATGTATACTATTTCATATGTACTTCAATTTACTCACTTTAACTTATTTGATGTCTGTTACTCTGCTACTTTTACTGCATTTTGCTTAAGTTTACTTTACTGCAGTTAGATTTCTGGCAACAAATGCAATACTTGAAGCGTAATTTTTCAGGCTGCAACACAGTGACCAAATGTCACTGAATAATACACTTGTCGAGTCTACCCTATTAGCTGTTTGCAGAACTAACTGTTAGCAGCAGCTTTGAGTGGGCAGTTTCCTGGTGTAGTGATTAAGTTAGCAGCTCACAGAGTGGATTGCTGAGTTTGGGTCTGCACATTACTGTTCCTGTGCATTGTTCTTTTATGTGTAGGCAACATTCAGATCCATTTTATTTAACCTAATCATTATTTATTTTTCCATTGGCTCATTATGTTTTCACATCTTTATTTATTTGTTTAGGTGTATATCCCTGCATAGTTTGCTTTATATTTCTATGTCTTATATGGTGTAGGACTTAGGAATTTAAAAGCAAATTAAATTTTGTAGGGAAATAAACTAAACTAATAAAAGATGTGTACATTCAGTAAATGTGGAGTATATCATTGCACATATAGTTTCACTTATTTAACACTACACAGTCAGCATTTCAGTGTTGTGCTTAACAGTCTTGCACACTTGCCAAGTGTATTATTCAACAACATTTGTTCGCTGTGCATAGTTTGAAGAATTTTGCTTCAAGTATTAGATAGGTAGCCTAAATTTTTATCTATGCGCTTGTCATTGTGCTCTTAGGAGGCTGTTTCATAGTTGAAAATTGTCATATGACCAATCCACCAACCTGTTAACAAACTGAAATAAATAATAATAACAGTAAAACAACATTAGTATACAGCTACATTGTAGTGCATTCAAATGAGCCTCCGAGCCAGCATACCTTTCACAAAAACACAGCTACGCAGCCACTCCCTTTACTGGCACTGATTTACTGACACAGTCATACTCCCACCAGTAAAAACAGTAGAGCACTGAAAGCCATCACTATAATATTTTGCAACTGAGTCTTGCTCCGCAAGAAATGGAAGATGAGGCAGGCAGTTTTACTATAATATTTTGCAACTGAGTCTTGCTCCGCAAGAAATGGAAGATGAGGCAGGCAGTTTTACTATAATATTTTGCAACTGGGTCTTGCTCCACAAGAAATTGGAAGATGAGACAGGCAGTTTTACAGATCACTCACTGCCATTCATAGCTCTCAGCCTCTTAGCACAAAAAATCTGAACAAATCTAACAATAATGAGGGGGCAAAGCTCCAAAAATAGGGACAAACTTTAAATATGACCCTTATAAAGTTAAAAAGTTGCTAGAATAAAAGGTCTTGTGTTACCACCCATTTTCTGAAGGATATGAAGTCTGAAACTCAAATGCCTGTCATTATTTAGTGAATTCAGTCCTCATGGATTTGCCACAAAAATCCAGAAAGTCACAAACTGTATGAGGAATAGACCAAAAATATGAGGCAAAAATCTGGACAGCTGAGAGGTATTCTGCCATTACTAGTGGTGGCTGTCAACTTCAAAGCAAGAGGGGGGGCTGATGAGAGTGGCTAAAGGGAGCGGGCCAATCAGAAAGCAAGAGGGTTATATTAGTGCAGGGTGACCTTTGACCTTGATTGCAATTTTATTTTTAAAATGGCCAAGGAAAATTGAACATTCATATTTCTCACTACCATGTACTGTAAAATGTTGCTGTAGACCATCTGAACATCATATTCATTCACAGATGTCTACTCTCTCTCAGACTTCAAAATCCAGCAAAATTCCATCTTGAAAAGTCATTAACAGAGAAAAACTGCCAGTCACTGAAATACTCCAAAAAATACAAGTAGTAAATCAACACCAATTTACATCAAGCATCAGAAATACATGTACCCAACTCAAATACATTACTAAGTCTGCATAAAAATTAAAAAAATTAAAAAAACAAAAACAAAACAAGAGCTAGGATTGTAACACGAATTAAAAGCACCTTAGAAAACCTTATAAAACACTAAAATTTCTGTCTTAAGTACATTTCCTGAACAAGAACAGTAAAAATATCCAAAAATACAAAATATGTAATCTCCTGAAGAAAGTGAAAGCATAAACTCTATAAACAGAAAATGAACTAGTCTTTGCAGAGGCAGGAGGTGAATAACATGAAGCATAAACAGTTACTACAACAACAGAAAACAGCTACTTTGGCCTAAGGAGTCAAATACATCAAACACAAATGTGATAAAAGAGTCTGCTAGACATTGTTTAACCTGACAGGTAAATCTGAAAATAAGGTATACAAAAGTAAAACTGCACGAATACAAATGAATATTAAAATAGAAATAAATACACACACACACACACACACACACACACACACACACACACACACACACACACACAAATTACCGTTGAAACAGAGCTATATAAAGACAAGTTTATTATCAGCTAAACCAACTTATGAAAACTGCTGGTGGGGCTTTATTCTTTACATATTTTTCCATTTTGAGTCTGTGTTACCTGGAAATCAGTATCAGAATTTGCCACTAATGATGACAGTGTTAAAAATCAGTCATTACTACCCATTTCACGTGACTGGAGAAGGTACGCATGAAAATGATTGCATGCGTCTTTTCAATTCCCTGCAAACTGTACTGAAAACTATGGCACCAATGTTATGCCACTATGTACCACTATCCAGAAATAATGAATGGGGAGACATATAAATACAGGAATTATTTTTGTCTCAGTTTTAGTTCTCACGTACCATGACATCCTCAAATAATCTGCTTAACTACTGTGTGTGCTGTGATTGGGTATACCGTGCTTCCTATGTTTATTAAAGTTTTGAAGGTTTTTTTTTTTTTTTTTTAAGCAGGGCCATTTGCTTTAAAAATTGCTGCTTTACATGCTAATTTATACTTCAAATTACTGATCACCACATCAAGCAATGTAATAAAGGGCAGTCTGCCATGAGAGTTGTAGTGGAGGAAGTTGCAGTCATTGATTTTCAAATATGAAAAGAGAAGTGCTGGTCCACAGCAAGTTAGTGACAGTTTAGCCTTATTAAGTCTATAAGGACCATATCTTTTTAGTGTAACTGGTATCTCAAAGTCTTCCTTGGGATATATTGGACCCAGCAGAAGTTATTTGACAAGGTGGTGATGGCATCAGCCAGACGTGTCTTATTTGATTCAAAAAGTGAATCCTAACTTCTCACACCTTATTGGTGTGTAGAAAGTGTCAGTCCCTGTGTCAAGAATCAATAGGACGGTTTCACAATATGGCGTTTGCAACATATTTGATTCAATACATTTCTGGATTCTTGATATCTAGCTTTCTCATTTCTCATCAATTTATGAAACAGATGGTCTTAGAAAGGATGTTCTTGGTTACATTCAGTCAGTGTTAAAAACCTAACAGACACCAACGGTATTTAGACAAGGTTTCTATAAACAAGTTATACCAAAGTAAATTATACTTCCTGCTGCCTGTAGCCAAAACAGATGAACTTAGAAAAGAAAACAATACTTTTTCATCTGTTGCTATCAAATGTGAACAACAAATTTAAGTCAGTAAGTTTCCTGTCCTGGGTATTTGTGGAAATACAGAATTGGGTCTTTATTTGATTTGTGGAGCCGCAGTCTAAAGATATCAATGGAAGAAGCAGTTTTGACCTCAGTATGGAATTGTTTTCTGTGTCGGGGGAGGGGGCACAGACAGAGAAGGCTCAGCGACGGTTTGGTTAATGCCAAGCCTCATGAGAGAAGATACAGTCAGAAAGTTTGCAGAACGAGTTATGATACAGCAGGAAGTCTATGCCAAGAGCTGGACACCAACTCATATTTACTAAAAACAAGTAACCTTGTGAGTGTGCATTAAGTGCCCTACATTATAGGTACATTTTCCATTATTTATTTATTTATAAATGCAAATTAAATCTAATTACAAGTGCATCAGATATAGCATGATAGTTGTTCAAAAATGCATGCATTTGGGAATGCCTCTGCATAGCTTGATTATAAAATAATCTGCAAATGTTTCTGAAAATTATGTCTAAAAAATGGGTCTATATTATGTTATCGAAAAGTGATTTAATCAAACGGCACTTTACATCAAAATGCCGTTCGTTCATCAAGCTGTTTATAGTGAGATCGTGGTACAGTGAAGATGGGAAAATTTGCCCTTTCCTCATTGTAGTGTGATGTTGGAGTTGGTATATATAATTAGTGGGGGGTGTCGGGGAGCAGCCCCCCACAACAGTGAATTCGATAAATCTCAGCTGCAGCATTTAATGTATATTAGAGAATGGGCAAACTGTACATCAGTACCCTGATTGGAGAACAAGCGTTCTGCAGCAGGGTATTAATGTACAGGTAATGCCCGCTGAAAAACAAGTGGGATGCTTCATGGCAGAAGATCAAGCTGTCCTTGAGCTCAGACTGAGAAAATGGAATTGCTGCTGTTTAGCGAGTGTAAAATACATTAAAAAGAAAAAAAAAACTAAAAACAAAACTGTGTGTGTGTGTGTGTGTGTGTGTGTGTGTGTGTGTGTGTGTGTGTGTGTGTGTGTGTGTGTGTGTGTGATTATATCTGTGTATGCGAGTGTATGCGTGCTTGTTAGTGAAGTCAGTGTGAGCAACCTCTTATTTTACACTCGCTAAGCAGCACTTCTGCTGTTTAGTGAGTGTAAAACAAAAAAAAAAAGAAAAAATTAAAATAACGCATGTGTGTGAGGGTGTATGCGTGTATGAAAGTAAGAGAGACAGCGATTGCTCCAGCGAAACAGAAAAGTGTGTGTATATGCGTTCAAGTTTGTGTGAGTGAATCTGTGCATGAAAGCTGAGACTGTGTGTATGTGTGAGACAGAGAGTGAGAGAGAAAGATAGAGAGGGAGAGTGTATGCGTGAAGTGTGAAAGTGATCGAACGATCCTTGGTAACGTCTGAGAGAATGATCCCTGGCAGCAGCAGCAGTTTTATGTACCTCTTCACCTCTTAAACATACCTACCAACCTCTTAGCACAAGAATCTAGACAAAGCCTGACATAATGGGGGGGGGGGGGGTGCTAAGAAATAGGAACACATTTTAAATATTGCTTTTATCAACTTCAAAAGTGTCTAGAAGAACATGATTTGTGTTGTTAGCATGTATTTTCTGAAGGATATGAAATCTGAAACCCAAATGCATGTCATTATCTAAAGGAAGTAAAACTTTGAAACTCAAATGTATGTCATTATTTAGTGACTTCTGTCTCCAGTGACTGGCAGTAAACCAAACCTTTTAGGAGTAAGGGACCAAAAATATAAAGTAAATACCTGGACTTTTTTTAAATATTAAATTTGGATGCAAAATGCTTCCTCCAACACTTTTAACATATACTGCAGCAAGTATGAAACATTAGGCAGAGAAATTATTTTTCTTTAAAAATACATTAAAAAATAAAATAGTCCTTAAAAAATACATAAGTAAGCAAAACGCAACAACTTTACAGAGAACCCATTCTCTGAGCGCAATAATTCCCTGGGTGTGTTAATGTGTAATTAATGCCCTTCCAGGGGTGTAGAGGCGGACCCACTGGGCAGGCATTAATTGCACATTAACACACACCGTGTCGGGCATTATTGCTTGTTTAATTTATTTGTTTTTGCTCACCAGGCAAATGAATTGGTCATTCTTTTTAAATGATTGTTTTTCTTATTAGTGGTTTCTAAAGATGACTGTTTTGCTTATTTCATATCGAAATTTTCAGTGTGCAGTTTAGTACAGTTTTGAAATTGAAAAATGTGCAATTAAACATATGAGAGTGGACTGGTTAACATATAAATGCTCATAATGTTTACGGTTTTCACTTTAATCAAAAAAAGCTGCCGGAAAACATAAGTGGTTATAGACGATTAGTAACTAAATGTGAGGATTTTATTTTAGAGGAATGACTGAAAAATGAAATATAAAAGGGGAAGGACAAAAACATCCTCGGTAACTGGCCGAATTTCATTTCATTTGTGGTGTTGTGGCTAGTGAAATGGTAGTAGTACAGTGCGCTGACAGGGGAAGTAATTTTTACATGATACTGAACACTAAACTGCCCTTAACTAGGGAATATAACGCTTCCAGGCAGTATCTCCTGAAAAATATTCCCGGTTGTCAAGTGGATGAAATGTTGAACCAAATTTCTTAAGGCAAGAAGGATTTAAATGAACTTGATTTGAGTCAGTTATGCTAATGATTTTGAACATTTTGGCCATCTGACTAAACAGCTTTGTTAGAAGGATGAAGTCCCTTTGTACCTAATTATCAAGTTCCTGGGATTAATCAAAGGATGTTCATTTACCATCCTAAACATTTGTTTCTATCACAATTAGTGTATAGGTTCATAGGTAGGTACTAGGCTATCTGCCCAAAGGCATTTATAAGCCTAACCAGAATGTGTTGGCTTTCGCCACCCCCTTAGATTAGTTCCCTGTGCCTCTGTCCAGCAGAGCCATTGAAATGATCCCCGGGGTAAACTTTCTGTTTCCCATCCACTCATCAAGGTTTCTCTTGAAGAGTGTTAGCGAGGAGCTCTGCCTAATGTAGATTGTAATCTTGTTCCAAAGCATGGGAAGTCTCTGGGACAGGAATCTATCCCTCCAGCACATCCTATTTATTGTTGTGGTGAGGTTTAGATCCCCAGAGCATGTGGTATGAGGGGATATGGTTTTCTTTAGGTGGAGCACGTCCATCAATTCTGTGTTGGACATGGTCTTGTATGTCAGGCAGAGATCACCTCTGAGTAGACGGTATGCAACCGAGTACAGCTGGAGTTTCTTCAGTCGAGCTGCATAGGGCATCTGTTTGAGACCAGTGATCCTCTTGGTGAAGTACTTCTGTGATCTTTCCAGCTGTTGCAGGTGTCTTGTAAGGTACATCCCAAATGGGGCATTGTACTCTATGATGGGTCTGACGAGTGATGAGTAGAGGGGCACAATGACCTCTTTTGATCTGGATGCAAACCCTTTTGTGATCAGGTGGGCCACATAGAAGGATTTTCTAACCACTTTGGCAATGTGATTTTGAAAGGAGAGATTACTGTCTACTTGGGTCCCCAGAACCCTTATTATATCTTCCGTATTTAGGGGACTAACACCTATGTGGTAGTTTGTGGGTAGTTTGTTTTTTCCAAATGGGATGACTATGCACTTTTTGCCATGTAGCTTGAGGCCATGATTTTGACACCAGGTACCCGTCTCAGTGAGACCCTTTTGGAGGATGTCTGTGTCAGCCGAAGAGTGAATTATAACCCCTAGTTTGCAGTCGTCTGCAAACTTGGTCAGCCATAGTCCTCCTGTGCTTGCTTGTACCTCTGAGAAGTATATGCCGAACAGGAGGGGTCCTAGGACTGAGCCCTGGGGAATGCCACTTGTAACCGGTTTAGAGTCGGACCTAGCTCCCACAACTCTCACCATGTGGGTTCTGTCCGTGAGCCAGTTGAAAACCCATCTTGTGACGTAGAGGTTTATGTTCATGCTGGTGAGATTGTCTATAATACCAGAATGGGGAATGGTGCTGAAGGCCTTTGTGAGGTCGTGGTAGGCTGTGTGGACCACCTTTCCCTCATCTATAGCCTTGGTAAATGTCTCAAGGAAGTTCACCAGGTTTAGGTGGCATGATGTGCCCTTAACAAAGCCAAACTGGGTAGGGTCCAGTGTTCAGAGGTTCCCAAAGTCTCTGTTGATGAGTTCCATGATGATGCGCTCCATCACCTTGCAGACCAAGCTAGTCAGGCTTATAGGCCAATAATTCCCGGGGTCTGTTGAGGCTCCACCTTTGTGGAGCGGAATAACCATTGCTGTGCGCCACTCTGTGGGTACGTAGCCTGTGGAGAGGCTGAGTTTGAACAGTGTGTTTAGGTGAGGGATTAGTTCATCTTTGGGCTTGTGTAGGACACATCCTGGGACACCATTCAGTCCCACTGATGCTGTGTTTTTGGCTTTAGAGAGGGCTGTTTTAACCTGAGTGTCTGTGAGTTCAGGGGCTCTGCATTCTTCTGGTATGGTTATGGGCCGTTTAGGGGGTGAGAGGGGGGTGACATTTGCACTGAACCTGTCTGCCAGGATGTTGGCGATATCAGTTGGTTCAGTGTATTTTGTGCCATTTTGCACTAACTCCGAGCAGATCTGAGCATTGCCACTTAGATTCTTGACATAGCTAAAGAATGTCTTGTGGTTATCTTTGGAGTCCTTGGCAATTTTTCTTTCAAAGCTCGCCTTGGATGATTTCTTGCTGATACTGATCAGGGATGTCTTCCCTTCTTGGGATTTTACTCTTTTCTGTACTAGTTTCCTCCTTCTATTGTATAGTTTGTTTATGGCAGGGGTCCACAAGACTGGTTTCCTTTTCTTGGAGAAGTGAGTCTTGGTTTAGCTTGGGATAGCATGATCCATGCATTCTTGTAAGTGCCCGTAGAATGCATTAGTAAAGGATTTTGCAGCTTGGACAGCGTTATCCTTTAGCATGGGGGCTTTGAAACTTTCCACCTCTGTCTTAAGTAATGTGAAGTTTGCTTTTCAAAAGTTTTTCACATTGGTTTCCTTGTCCAGGGGTGGGGGCGGAATGTGGATATCCAAAGTGATTTGTGTATGGTCAGATCTAACCAGCGAGGGGTTGACCTCCAGTGTGGAACACCAGTCGCCCATGCTGGTGATGACCAGGTCCAATATGTTGTCACCTCTGGTGGGAGTGTTGACCAGTTGATCCAGGGTGTTTGAGTTTATAAATTCTAGGAAATGTTGGGCAAGGGAGTTAGTACTTGAGTAGTTCTCCTAGTTAATGTTTGGGTAATTGAAATCACCCAATATTAGGGTGTTTGGTAGGACCTTTATGTTTCCCAGTGTTTCCAGAAATGCGGAATGGGGGTCCTAGGACATGGTTGGTGATCTGTAGCAAGCTACAATTTGAATTGCAGTTTTACCCATTGTTAGTTGCACATGGATGATCTCTGAAGCATCGTGCTGTGCCACTAACCTGGAGGTGTGAATATCCTTGATGAATATGGATACGCCCCTGCCTTTTGTATTTCGGTCCGGGTTCTGTGGGCGAAATGTATGGTATGAGTTGTAGCCTGGTAGTGCTGGGGTGCTCTCTGGAGCCTTAAACTAGGTTTCTGTTACTGCACATATATCGATTTTCTCCATACTGAGGAGTGCCTTGAGTGTGTGCATTTTGAGGTTTAGACTTCTGGCATTGAGTAGCATTACCCTCAGTTTTTTGTTACTTGTGCTATTTACAGCGGTGGGATTGCCTTTTGAGCCTTGCCTAAAAAAGGCACTATGGAGGTGGCAAGAGCCTTGGCCAGTATTCGAAAGCCTAAGGGTGACAGGTGCAAGCCGTCTCTAGTGAAGTGGTGTGGCTTGTTGAGCATGTCATTCCAGGTGGACAGACACTAGAGCCCCTTTGAATGACACCAGAATCTTTGCCAGTTGTTGAAATTGATCATTTTTTCTTTATACCGTGGTATCATTCTTGGTGAGGGCAGGATGCTACTCAGGATCAGGGTCATACCGGCCTGGGCTACGTGATCAGAGAGCTCTTCCATGTCTCTTTTCATTTAGTCCAGGGAGGTACAGCTCAGGTCATTCACACCAACATGGACAGTGACAGAGTTGTATTTGTACTTGTTCTGGAGTGACCTGAGTGCTTGTGTTATGTGGCGGATCCTGGCACCTGACAGGCAGCTAACAGTAACCTTCTCCTTATTCAGCCTAGTGAGTGGGACATCAGTGTGCCTGACTATAGAGTCACCTATTACTAGAATGTTGGGTATGTTATTTTGCCTTAAGGGCTGTGATTGTGTGGCACACTGGTTTTGTGAAGTATGTGTTTCATGGTTTGTGGTTGGGGGTGGAGGTTGCTTGGATGTCCACTTTACAGTTCTGTGTTGCTTTTGCAGATTTTTATTTAGAGCCTCCGAATATGTTTTTGTGTATTTATGTGTGTTTTTTGCCGGTGCTGGTTTAATGGGTCTCTGTAAGACTGGTGCTGTGATACAAGTATTTCCCTTCTCCTCTTGACTGTCTGATCCAGTCTTGGGTTGAGAGAGCTTAGCCTGCATTTTGGCTGTATAATTGCATCTCTCGCATGTATTAGTGTTTGGTGGTAGGAGGAGAGAGTTGTCTGTGTACATAAGGCAGTTGTAACATTGCCTCAATATGCCCAGATTCACCAGTTGGACTGGAGAGTACACCTGAAACTGCCCTTTGGACATGCCTGGATAGGTACAGTGAACTGTTTTACTGAATGGCTGGTAAGGTCGAATAGAGAGCCTCGTCCTTCTGTACAGTATAGGGGGGTTTAGTACTAGGATTTATAAGTGCTTGCTATGAGTTTTGAGCAAGTGCCGGGCTGAGAAATGAATGGCTTGAGTGCTTAAGTTGAAAGTTTGTCTAGTTACAAGGGAAAAATTGAAGAGGAGACTTTGTGGAGCCGGGAATAGTTGTACCCTAGCTAACCGACACTGCCCGGTGTGCAAAACCGGGCAAATGCGTTTTTTATAGCAGGGAAATGAAAGAGGTAGAAATTAGCCCAAAATGGCCAATAATATACTAATTCATGGGCTGAAACCACTCCTCTAGGGACAAATAGGTTGCTCAAAGCTCCTCTCTCTCACAGGTGAACAGAGAAACGTCCTTCTATCCAAGTAAGGTATGGGCAAACACAGAGATTTGTAAGAAAGCCCTGAATTCAGCACTAACCTGAAAACTGGACTACACTAGCTTAGAAAGGTGGGGAACAAGTATACTTTTTTTTTTTTTTTTTTTAGAAAATAAAGCAGATAGAATCAAAAAAACACTTTAAATACACAGAAAAAGATACCTATTGTTATATATCTCAGATCAGAGTTGTAGTCAATGCCCCTAGTAATAAAGTAGAAAGAAACACAAATACAGTAAAAGCAGATGAATAACATGCAATTATATATATATATATATATATATATATATATATATATATATATAAAACAATAGAAAACGAACAAACTGATTTAAACAAGTTACCCAATTAACCAGAAAAAAGCTCAAAACTGAGCCCTGTTCCAGCAGTTTTCAGTCAAACAAGTTCTAACTGCACACTCCTGCCACTAGGGTGCAAGGGAACCTTCTCCAAAAAAATATGGCCTGGATCAGTGCTCAAATTATACAAACAAAGCTAGATTCAGCAGGCCTGAATCTGGTCTATGCTACAGCAACATGGTGCACCAATTTCAGAAAGAAACAATTCAAATAAGCAGACACAATAAGCCTGTGACCAGAAATTCCCAGCTCGGAAGGGCAGAATCCAGCCTCTCCTCCCACAAGAGTGCAGACCACAAACCTTCTTAATGTAGAATAACTGGCCAGAAGCCCAAGTGCTTAAACCAGAACTAATACACTTTTAGAATAGCAGACACTGAGCCTTCAACCAGCAATTCCCAGCTTAGAAGGATGTAAGCTACTTGTTCTGACACAACAGTGTAGACCACAAACCTTCTTAATGTAAAACAACCGGTATGAAGCCCAGGTGCTTAAACCAAAAAACTTAGAATAACGGTTAAAATTTAATCAGGCTACTACCAAGCAGTACTAAATGCAGCAGAATAAATAAAACCGAGTACTTTTAAGAAGAGGCAAAAGCAAAATAAAGTAGGAGGAAACAAATGCAGTAAAAGCAGATGAATAAAGTGCAATTTTTTTTTTTTGTTAGTAAAGTGCAAGGAGAGAGGAAGGAAGAACCTAAGTGGGTTGGCCTTCTCAAATCTTCTCTCTGTATTAAGTAGAGTGAACACTAGACTCAGGATATGATCTCACTGTACTTGGTTAAGTGAGCAAATGAGAATGACCCAGGAGGAGTGTTCAAATACAGACTTACAGGAGGGGTGGGCAGTTCCAGAGCCACCAACACTAACACCAAGACAAGAACAGGGAGAGTGGGTGGGGAACTAACTGCAGAGAGACACACAGCACACTATTCAGTGAAAACAATTAGGTAATGGAAAAACTGAAATACAGTACTTTTAAAACTGCAAGTTTGTACTTAACAGAAGACTAAAATACAATACTTCAAGTTTGCACTTATCTTCAGCTTGTAATGCAGGTGATTGTAGCCAACCAAGTCTCTCAGAAGTTGAGCATAAAATTAATTCTCAAACTTTGTGGCTAGCACTTAAAGTACAGAGGAAGCCAGATTCTGTGTTGGCCATACAGGACAGCTGATTTGTAAAAACAAGAATCATTAATCGGTATGTAATATTTTTTCTGCTTGTCCAGGATATAAGAACTAGATAGTAATTAATAATATTTGAGAGATAGAGACAGACAGGCATATCAGAATAGAACAGCCATATGCAGGGCAACACACACTAGTAAAAAGAAGAACTGTAACCCCGGTGTGAGGTTTGGAGAAACAGACTTCATCAGTTCTTCATCTCAGAATCATCTATCACTGAGAAGGTTCATCTATGGAAGCACAAACTACCCCAAGCTGCAACAACAGTGGGATAGGTTATACTTGTGAGCTGAGATGTCTGCCACTGTATGGGGTGGAGGGTTGAGACCCAAACCCCATTTGCTCATGAGTTTTTAGCAAAACAGGTCATGTAAGTAATTATTTTTGGAAATGTATTTCAATTCTATGTAGTACCCCTGATAATATGCATCCACAAGCATATGACAAGTAGTACATGAACTAAATCTCTTAACGTAGCTCAACACAGATTTATCCAGGCATAAAGACAATATAGATATATTTGGCATGCCGCTGTCTCCTAGTCTTATGTTTTTACTGATGAATTCCTGGAGTGTGCAGGAATGCTGACTGCTTTCTGTAACCAGAATACTTGCTTACTTTCAGGAGAGAAGTGAAGGTATATTTTTCAGACATTTTATATTTCCCTAACATGTGATGATGTATTTTTTTATTTATTTATTTATTTTACATTTGTTTATTTACATTTGTTTACCGGGAAAGTCCGACTTGACACAGGTCAATTTTCAGCTGAGGCCCAGGGAGAAAAGCTCCACATTACAATACATTACATGAGAATAAAATGAAGTAGAACATACATACATATGGCATATATACACATCAGGACAACATACTGGTGATTAAAAAACATACATATAGCATATATACACACAACAGGACATCATGCTAGTGATTAACATTTCTTACAGTAGACAATCAGAGGTACATTTTTTTTGTTTTCTTTTGCGGTTATAAGGTAAATGTATACAGGTTTGGAAGCTTTCAGGGGAGAAACTGTTTCTACATAGCTGTACCCTGGCAAATTCTCTTGGTATGGATTAGCCTGGTGAGTGGCATGAGCATAGCCAGTTACTTAGATAGTGGGTTTTCAGGAGTTTTTTGAATTGACTAAAGGAGGTGGCAGAAGGTATTTGGCTTGGTAGTGTGTTCAAGTTTTTGGCAATGGTGTTGGCAAAGAGGGACTTACCAGCTTTGTTTTTATGTTTGATGACAGTTATAAGGGTCTGGTTACTAGATCTTAAGATTTTTAACAGTACATATTGCCAGCTCCAGTGACAAAGAGGCGTAAAGCCCTGACTATGCCCCTAATGTTCCAAGTTCGAGTCTACTGGAGTGTGTCTGGTGAGTATAAGCATTCCCACTCTGGGGAGGTCGAAGGAGGGTGCATACTGGGGTCATCCGATGCCACAATCTCTCAGAGCAGGGGTGGCACTGCAAGGGACAGCCTAGAGGCTTACATTTGTTCACTCAGCTAGTTTACTGGTAGTCTTTATCACAAGTTCATGGCAGTAGCAGGCACCTGTATGGGAAGGGCACTGTGATCCGAGTGGTGATGAAGATCACGTGTCTCTCTACTCACTGAGCTAAAACCATCTAATATGCCCACATTGCCATTTTGCTAGTGAGGGCATAAACAACACTCATGACTGCCTGTGTGACTGCCCCTCCAGGAGTTTCCTGACCATCTGAGTGGCTGTCATCCCCCTACTGAGAAAACTTTATATGGGGAATGAATGAGCAAAGTCTCATTGGGGAGGCCTGATATCAAGCTTGGGGGCAAAAAGATATACTTCTCTGTCAGTGGCATTCTTGAAATACTGAAGTACAAATTTCTTGATGTTCCCCATAACTTTTATTGTACTCTTGTCATTCATATGTAATGCTGTGAATTGATTTTACATGTTTTACTAAGTATCTGGCTGGCTTACCTCTTCAACTTTAGATTGATTTTGCATTACAGCAGCTAGTGATCTGTACCATCACTGACCCTACGTTTTGTTTTTAATATCGCTATCAGTATTTTCCAGCATGTACTTCCAGAAACATTGTCAGTCTGATTTCTGTACAACTCATTGGGGAAAGTTTACGTGTGCAGTTATCACTTACGTTGCAGAAAAAAGGTGTTTGAAATGAATAGGTTATTTTACAAAATTCTACAGAGATTTTCTGACCCTTTATGCATATTACCAAACCAATATTTTCCAAACACTTTACCGTATGCTTTGTTAATTTTTGGACTGCATTCAGCAGTATATTTGTTTGTGGGTTCTGTCAGTTTCAACTTGTACTTATTCAGTGAACTAATTGATTGCATCATCTTCTACATCTGCTGTTGGAGCATATGTTTGAGTTGCAGTCATGTTTATGACTGTACCACATAAGTGAAGAGTGACACGTTCACATACTGCATTTCATTGCAGTTCTTGCAAACTTCGTAATGATAAATGTAACACCATTTCCACCTTGGCTTTAATTTCTGGCATAGTATCATGTGCCTATCAAATCTGAAGTGCCTAAAACCAGTTAATTTCGGTTGACTGACATCCAGCAGACCAAGCGGTACTCATTCGTTGTCATTCTCAATTACAGTCAGCTTTCCTTGTTTAGTGATTTGTACATTTTATCCCACTATATAAAAACAGATTTACAGCATCTAACCTTCATTTCATACACACTGTCAGCAGTAGGTAGATACCCCAAAGGCTTTAATCCAGCCACATCATGTACACTGTCTTTACTGTGAAGGTCATCATGCTCTTCACTGCTGTGACATCAGTTCCAGTCTAAAGGGCTCATCTTCCAGTACTATATCACAGTTTGTTTTAACCTCACTACAAACCCATAGAGTTTTCATGGCAAAATATAGAAGTAATTTTCTAGGCCTTTCTTCTGTGCGAGCATCATTAATGTTGTAAAGCAATGTGTTACTGATATTCAGTCATGAGGCATTGCATTCCTTTTTGGTCCCAGACAACACAAAAACTATATGTAGCTTCAGGTCACCGAAAATTTTAAGTTAAGAAGAAAAAAGCTTTTAAGTTGAATGTGTAAATCAGATTTTTGCCTTCTTTGTTCAATATAAATAGTTTTCTCGGATTACTATCAAATTTTCAAATGTAACTCCATGGACTACACTTTTGTTGAACACAGAAAATCGAAAACGGTAATGTCGAACTCCAAAAGCCAACATAGGAACGGGTTTTAACATAGGTGGAGATAGGGGAGAGGTTTGTAGTTCGGCAATAGCAGTGAACACCTGTCTCTACCCATGCTAAAACCCGTTCCTAGGTTGGCTTTTGGAGTTCGACGTTACCATTTTCGATTTTCCGTGCTCGACAAAAGTGCAGTCAACGGAATTACATTTGAAAATTTGATAGTAAACCATTTTTTCACATTTAAGTCAAGAATTAAAGAAAATGTAACAGAAAGTAAGCAAAGAAAATCAACAAATAAAAATAAATAATATAAATCAAACTGTAACACAAATAACTCAATAATCTTCTCTTTTTCCAGACATGGTGAGAAAGAACTGTAATTTAAAGCATTGAACCCTCATTTCATGCACATTGTCAGCAGTAGATAGATGTCCCTACCTTATAGCTTAGTGCAAGTTGATTAAGGTGTGACTGGCTAATTAGCTTCTGCTTTGTAGTCCTAGGTTTGAATCCCACAGCCTAAAGCCTACTGTGTAATTCTAAACAAGTTACCTGACCAGAAAGTAGTTCTGGGTTACCCCTGAAAAGAGGCTTGTTTCTATTATTTTACTTGGCTAACAAATGAGTAAAAGACTAGAAAATCAATCAGCAACTGTTACAAATGCATACAAATACAATAATTAATATTTCATATGATTATTCTTTTACTTTAAGATAAAATACACAGGATTTTATTTTTTCATTATTCCCGGTGTCCACTTAATACAGAGGTAGTGTAATTGTTTTCATAACTAGACATTGCTACAATAAATGGTAAGGACTATTTTTATGAAAACAAGCAAAAATGTACAAATACGATGCACACAGATAATTACAACACAGTGTTAATGAACACAAAATCAGGGACGGTATTCTAAGTACAGTGATGCCGTCCAAAGTGAGTGCTGTAGGGAAATAATAGGCCTTCCATTGATAGGGAGGTGTGCTACTACCCCTGAGCAGTTCATTATTTCCCTTTCATGGCCAAACTCTCACTCATCGTTGCTTATATGTTTTGTACTAACCCTTTTTACCCAGGTCATAGTTGAAAATATTCTGGGAAAGAATAATTAATGTAACCAGTTAACATATAAATAATTTAAGAAATTAAAATTGCTCTCACCCAGTGCTAAATTCTAAATGGAAAAAAAAAATCCTTGCAGACTTTTCCCCTAACACACCTCACATTTGAGGAACTTTGTACTATCAAACACCCCTAGATTTAATATAAGTACTTTAAAACTTGCACAAACTAAATTGAAGTCTGATCTAACATTACTCTTCAGTGGTTAAACATATTTATATGCATCGTATGGGTGGGTGAGCATAAATGCCTGTGTTGTAATTATGCCCATCATTTATTTACTTGCATTATGTGGTGATTCATTTATTCCAGTGTGCTTATGAACAACAGAGTAATTTACAAACTCCTAACCTAGTATCAAGTACCATGCAAAGCATGTACTTGTAATAGTTAATGTTTAAATTACGGGGTACATTGAATATTTTATACCATTTTTTTTTTCATTTTTGAAAAGCTTATATTTTAAAAACAGTAAGACTTGCGTCAGAAATGTCCCATTAAATGAAAGTAGTCAGTCGAGATCAGCATGTAAAAGAGTATGTAAAGTAATTAATGCTCCTTATGATACTATTTTAGTTATCTAATTTCTACCTCTCCACCCATTTCTTTACTTCCTAATAAAGCAAACCATAATTGATCGACAAGGGACTGCTAATGTTATGATGTAAACTAGAAGTGTATTGGGAAACAGCAACCTAAACTTCAAATATTGCATCAGTTACCTAGCATCTCCAAAGCAAGGCGACACATAGATGTTTTCAGAGAATTTTTGTGCCTGTTGCCAAAACACTGTGTAGCCCGTGGCAACCTGATCTAAGATTCTGTTGAGAATAGTGCCTTTATACTCCTGTCATCTTTAGTTCTGAATCTGGAAGATTTTGTTGCCCAGTATTTATCGTTCTGTGTTTTCCCAGACAAAATAAATTAGCAAAAGTCTTACTAAAATGTTCTCAGTCTTATATCATCGAGGTTTACTTTATTTTAAGCCATTATATTTGGAAGAGTTGTATTTCTGGCTCTTAATTCTCTAGTTACACAACAGTGTTTTTATAGCAACATTTGTATAGGAACTGAAAAAAGAAGTTATGTCTTACCATAACATTCCATCTGTGTTGTTGATCCTCGTTCAGTCTTTACATCTGGGTAGTCAGTTCCAACCTCGTAACCGTGTCGGCCATCTTCCAAGCTCGTGCCAGCCACAAACTCTCGAGCTAAACTCTTACCCAGAATTCCCCTCTCCCTGTTACTTCAGATTGAGTTTGCAAGTCAAAAGAAGGTAGAGGCTACCTCAGGTTAAATGACCTAATGGAACTGGATGGTAAGATCCACTATAAGCCTCAGGAGGTTGATGGAGGGAGGGTCGTAATGACTGAACGAGGATCAACAACACAGATGGAACATTATGGTAAGACATAACTTCTTTATCTGATGTTGTTAATCCTCGTTCATTCCTTACATCTGGGACAGAGTCCCCAGCTACCTTTATTACTGGGAGGCTCTCATAGAAGGACATTCCTGAGCACCATTGAACCAAAAGATGCTCTTCCTCTGGAGGCCAAATCCAATTTGTAATGGTTGATGAAGGTATGAAGTCAAGCTCAAGTTGCAGCTGCACAAATGTCATGTAAAGAAGCTCTAGCATGGAAGGCAGCAGAAGTGGTTACCGACCTTGTGGAATGAGCCCTTATGGCTGTAGTTAGAGGGAAATTGTGCTCTTTGTAAATAAATGTTACACAGTCTTTTAACCATTTAGCCAATGTGGCCTTAGAAACAGCATATCCTAGTCTAGGTCCAGAATAGGCCAAGAATAACTGATCTGATTTGTGAGAAGCCTTAGTCCTGTCCAGATAGAAACAAATTTGCCTGTGAATGTCTAGGGTATGTAGGTAATACTCTCCCCTGTTAGAATGATTGGGAAAGAAAACTGGCAATTCAATGGTTTAGTTAATGGACATTTCAGAGATCCCTTTTGGCAGAAAGGAAGGATTAGTTCTCAATGACACTCTATATCTTTATGAAAGGTCAAGTAGGGCCGTTTGATGCACAGAACTTGAAGTTCAGAAATACGTCTGGCAGAAGTAATGGCAACGAAGAACAAAGTTTTCCATGAAAGAAACTTGAGGTTGCATGAAGAAGCTGGTTCAAAAGGTGACGTTGTCAGAGCTTGCAGGACTAATGACAGGTCCCATGGTTGGATAGGTTCTCTAAATGGGGGTTTCAAATGATTTACGCCTTTTAGAAAGGTCTTGCATAATTTGTGTGACATAAGGGAAGACTCTTGGACACCATTGTGAAAATTAGATATTGCGGCCAAATGAACCCGAATGGTAGAAGCAGAGAGGCTAGATTGGAATAAACCTGACAGGTATTACAGTACCACCGGCACTGGTGTTGAAAAGGGATCTATCTGCTTTTCCTTTAGCCAAATAGTAAACCTTTTCCACTTGCCGAGATATGTATTTCTGGTGGAAGACTTAGAGATGCAATAAGAATGTCACGTACTGGGGAAGAAAGATCATTCTGCATGGCAATCACAAGAAGTGGAGGAGCCAAGCTGTGAACTTCAGGCTGTTCAAGTTGGGGTGAATCAGGTTCTGCGGATAGGAGATCAACTCCGGAGTTGGATCGAGAATCCAAGGTTGATCTAGCAGGTGAGGCCATAGAAAGGGGAACCAAATTTGTCAAGGCCAATATGGCGCTATGAGGATTACTTTGTTCTTCAACAGGCGGGCTTTCTTCAGGAACTGGGGAATGAGGGAAAGAGGGGGAAAGCATAAAGTAGACCCGAGGGTCAGTCGTGAACTAGAGCATCCCTGGGTAACTGTCCCCGAGGGGGAATCAGGGCAAAGTAATTGCTGCATTTGTAATTGATCGGGGATGCAAAGAGTTCGCAGCAAGGGAGACCCCAGCGGCTGAAACTCTCCACCGCTACTGAAGGATTCAGGGACCACTCGTGAGGTTGTAGAATGCAACTGCTGAGTCTGTCTGCTATTACGTTGGAGCTCCCGGGAATGTGCGTTGGGATGAGAAAGCGGTTGCTAGCCATCGCCCATTGCCATATTCTCATGGCCTCCCGACAAAGTGGGTAAGATTTGGTTCCGCCTTGTTTGTTGATGTACCAGACTACCGCCATGTTGTCTGATTGCATCGCAATAGTCCCTAGCGGTAGTAGGGGACTGAATGCTTGCAATGCTAGAAGCACCACCCTCAGTTCTAGGACATTTATATGCAGATGGGCTTCCATTTTGGACCACGTGCCCTGGACTGTCTTTCCCTGAAATAGCCCCCCCCCCCACCCCATCAGGGAGGTGTCCGTGGTCACTGTAGCCTTGGGCTGTTTGGGGCTAAAGGGGCGAGACCATTGTGACGGGTTCTGTGACATCCACCAAATTAAGTCTTGTTTGCACCTCTGGATTACCCGAATCTTGGATGATAGAGGGTACTGAAGAGGATACCACTGGGTAAGTAGTAGCCATTGTAGAAGCCTCATGTGGAACCTCGCAAGGGGGACAATAGTGATGGAGGCTGCCATGGAACCCAGCAGCTGTAGAACAGAATGTGCCATGGATTTTTCTCTTGAAAGGATCGGTATGAGTTGTTGTTTTATCCTTAGGATTCTGTGCTCTGGAATGGATGCTCTGCAGTATTTTGTATTCAACAGGACCCCAATGAATTCTATGAACTGAGATGGGGTTAGGTTGGATTTTTGTCAGTTTATAGTTATGCCTAGCCTTCCTGCTGTGTGAAGAGAGTATGCCAAGGCTGCTTCCAATAGATGTCTGGTGGGGGCGGTAATGAGCCAGTCGTCTAGGTATGGAAACACCTGGAATCCCTGGAGTCGCAAGTGAGCTGTGACAACTGCCATGCACTTTGGAACACTCTGGGGGCTGTAGAGAGTCCGAAGGGCAGTACTTGGAAGGTAATGACTGGCTCCCGCATGGAAGGGAATGAATCTTCTTGATGGTCTGGCCACCTTTATGTGGTAGTACGCATCTTGAAGATCTATAGAGCACATCCAATTGTCTTTTTCCAAGAGTGGAAGGATAGACTGAATTGTGACCATCCGGAATTTCTGTACCTTTACAAACTTGTTTAATACACTGAGATCCAAAATTGGTCTCCAGTCCCCACTCTTTTTTGGCACCAAAAATAGTCTTGAGTAGAATCCGGATCCTATCTGGTTTGGGGGAACTACTTGCATGACTCTTTTTTCTAGCAGCTTTGAGATCTCTAATGCTGCTTCTTCCGTTTGACTGGGTGGAACATCGGGAAGGTTTCTTAGGGGGATGGGACAAAGTTGGAAGGGGATATGATAACATCTAGTTATTATCTTTTGTACCCAAGAGTCGGTGGTAATGGTTAGCCAGGCAGAAGGGTACAAAGAGAAATGACCCCCAACCGCTTCCAGAGGAAAGCAGTTGGGCCGCTCTTCAGGAGTACTGGTAGGATTGACCAGAGAAGGAGTCTCTGGAACCCTGGTTACACAGACCTCCTCTGCCCCGAAAGGGGCGTATTACATATGAGTTGCCCCCTCTGCCTCTAAGGGAGAAATCGGCTCATGTGTCACAGAAAGAACCTTGAGACTTTTTGTGCCACATCTTCCCGCTCTTCTGGTTTCTGGAGAAAGCCCTTTGAGGGGGAAGAGTAACGGATACCCATGGCAGCAAGGTTCTTACTGTCCTCTTCACATCTAGCCAGTGTGTCTTTCACCTTGGGTACAAATAACAAAGAGGCTTCAATGGGAGCATTCAGAAAGGAAGCCTTGAAGGGTTCTGCGAGGTCACACAGGCGCATCCAGGCATGCCCTCTCATGACTATGCCTGCACCCACTGCTCTAGCTGCTCCTTCTGATGCATGAGAAATCAGACGCATGGAGGAGTTAGAAATCGATTCAAGGGTGGCTAACTGTGAGACCAGTTTATCACGGACCTCATCAGACACAGCTCCGGCCAAAGTTTCAGAGAGCTCAGAAATTAAGTGTCTTTGAAGCCTGGTAAAATGTGCCATATAATTCAGGGACCTAACCACAAAGGTTGCTGATGCAAAGGTACGCTTCCCTAATCTGTCCAGTGCCCGGGACTCCTTGTTGGGCGGATGGACTGTCTGGCTCTCTTCTGCCAGATCCTTTTTAGTTGCGGCTGCCACCACCATGGCATCTAGTGAAGACCTTTGGACCAGTGGGGGTCAGTATCTGGAGGGGACAAGATTTTATCTGGCCTCAGGGGAATGGTTTCAATGGTGTCAGGAGCCTTCTATGCACACTGCACGATGAGCCGGACAAGTTCATCGGCAGGTGGAGTAACCCAGGAGGTAGGGGGCTGGGCACGAAAGGCCTGCAGGAACACAGACTCTTCAGAGGTCAGGTTAGAGGGCTGCCAATCACCTCTCTGTTCCATGAGGGACTCTTCTGGGGAGTCCACATGCTTCCTCTTGCATGAACTCTTGTGACAAATTTCCTCAGAGGAAGATGCTGGGGAAGACAGCACAAGAGGGGCCTCCTGTGGGAGTGTATCCTGAGGCCCTTGTGCCCGGTGTCTGCTAGGGGTGGCTTGTGTGAGTTGTGGCCCAGAGGAGGACTGAAAACGTGGTGGCACAGGATTGCCTACAGTGGCAAGAGCCTTCTCCATAAGTTGAAAGGCTGGTCCAGCTAAGGAGGGGTGGGAGCCTACAGTCACCCCTCACTCAAGCAAGCCAGCCTGCCGACTAGGAGTCTCCAGATGGCCATGGGAAGCAGGGGAAACCATGCCTTAGCTAGCATCCTGAGAAGTGACAGGAGTAAAGTGTCTCTTCTGCCAAAAATGCAGCTGCAGTTCCTTAGTAAGGTCTACAAAAGGAGCCGCAGCAGGGGAAGTCTGTGCTCTAGGAAGGGGCTTAAAGGCTGAAGATGATGGAGGAGAACAAGTAGGGATCTCTGAGGAAAAATGTTCCCCTCCAAGGGAGGGATAGGTATTGGGAGGTGGGATTCCTCTAGTCAAAAGCAATTGGTCCACAATGCATTCCACATCATGTTCAGAGAAGCTTCTAGCGGATCTCATGGACATAGCTGATGGGGAGTCAGGTCTATCTAGAGATGGAGTAAATTGAGAGCCTGCAAAGGGGTCTTTAAAAGGAGAATATGTCGTAACAGCAGGTAGGATAAGTGTCTGCACTGAAGGCAAAAGTGCTGTAATGGCTTGTACTATTGGTGTCTGCACCGAGAGAGTTGTCGGTGCAGAGAACAGAGTCTATTTTATTTGTCAAATGGGACAGTCAGACTCAGCAAGACCCATTGTCAGCAGAGGCCATGGGGGGGGGGGGGACTCCAGTATTTCTGTATTAATAATGCAAGGATTAATGCAAATTCATATGAAGAAGTGAATGTTAGCAACTGATGTACTTTATGTGCAATTTGTAATATGTAAAAATACATAAAAATACATAATTTCAGATGCAGAAGTAAAAGGAATATGCTATAAAATCAAAGATATAAGCTTTTTGTGTACAACAACATTTATTAGATTTAAGCAATGGCATATAAAAATAAAAGAAACATACTGTAATATCACATTGTAAATGTCTCGTCACTTTGGCCAAAGCACTTCTATACAGTAAATTGTCAGTTTAATTACCACTTCAGTCTGAACACCTGAATGAAAGGAATTGATAAGTAATTAAGGGAAGCTTTCTGAAATGTATTTAAGAAAAGAGTAAAAGATGCATAGCAAAGATAATTTAAGTGAAGTAAAGAAAAATCTAAACCTCTCCAAAGCAAAAAACACAGCATCAATGGGACCAGACAGTGTCCCGGGCTGCGTCCTACATGAACTCCAAGAAGAGCTAAACCCAAACATAAAACTACTGTTCAATCTCAGCCTTGCTACAGGATATGTGCCCAAAGAGTGGCGTACAGCAACAGTGGTCCCTCTCCACAAAGGTGGTGCCTCAACGGATCCTGGAAACTATCGCCCCATAAGCCTGACTAGCTTAGTCTGCAAAGCTATGGAAAGGATCATCATGGACCTCATAAATAAAGATATTGGGGACCTACAGACACTAGATCCTTTCCAGTTCGGCTTTGTTAAGGGCAGATCCTGCCTTTTAAACCTGGTTGATTTCTTTGAAACAGTCACCAAGGCGATTGATGAGGGGAAGGTGGTCCACACAGCCTACCTGGACCTCGCTAAAGCCTTTGATACAATACCCCACTCGGGCATTATAGATAAGCTCACCAGCTTAAATATAAACCCCTATGTCACTAGATGGATTGCAAACTGGCTCAGGGACAGAACCCACATGGTTAGAATTGCTGGAGCCATGTCAGACTCCAAACTAGTTACAAGTGGTGTCCCACAAGGCTCAGTCCTGGGACCTCTCTTGTTCGGTATATATTTCTCGGAGGTACAGGCCAACACGGAAGGACTGTGGCTGACCAAGTTCACAGATGACTGCAAACTGGGTGCCATAATCAACTCTCCAGCCGACACAAGCATCCCCCAAAAGAGCCTCATAGAAACAGACAACTGGTGCCAGAGCCATGGCCTCAAGCTAAATGCCAAAAAGTGTATAGTCATCCCCTTTGGCAAAAACAAAGTGCCCACAAGTTGCCACATAGGTGGTAATCCATTAAGTACAGAAGAAGTAATTAGGGACCTGGGGACCCAAGTTGATAGCAGTCTCTCATTTGACAACCACGTGGCCAAAGTGGTTAGAAAAACATTTTATATAGCCCACCTAATCATGAAGGGATTCACATCTAGATCAGGGGAGGTCATCGTGCCTCTTTACTCATCCCTCATCAGGCCCATAATTGAGTACAATGCCCCTTTTGGGATGTACCTTACCAGACACCTGCAGCAACTGGAAAGACCCCAAAAGTACCTCACCAAGAGGATCAAAGGGCTCAAACAGATGCCATATGCTGCCCGGTTAAAGAAACTCCAACTCTACTCAGTGGCATACCGTCTGTTCAGAGGCGATCTGTGCCTGATGTATAAAGCCATGTCCAACCCGGAATTAATGGACATGCTGCACCTCAGAAAATCCAAATCCCATCGAGCTACGCGCTCGAGAGACTTGAACCTCAGCACTGAAATAAATAGGACATGCTGGAGGGACAGATTCATAACCCAGAGGTTCCCTTCACTCTGGAATAAAATCCCAGTCCAGGTTAGGCAGAGTCCCTCATTGACTCTCTTCAAGAAGAATCTTGATGAGTGGATGGGAGATCGTAGGTTTACCCCTGGTATCACTTCTGTGTCACTGTTAGACAGAGGCACAGTATACTAACCTTGAAAAAGGGCATAGCAAAATAAATTTAAAATGGGTGGCGAAAGCCAAACACATTCTGGCTAGGCTTATAAATGCCCTAGGGCAGATAGCCTAGTATGAACCTATGAACCTATGAACCTATGTGCAAACTGCAGGCCCAGCAGAAGTTGAGATGTTTTCCTAGAACAGCCCAGAAAGTACTAGAATTAGATCCAACTCATATTGGTATGGATAAGGTGTTTCAAGATTCACTTGCTGTCATACAGTATGACACAGTGTTGTGTTATGATTATTGATATGGGTTATGCAGCCCTCCCAGCTTTAGAGAGTGGTAGCTAGTAGTAGATAACCTTTGTCATTGGGGATTGGTTTGCAAGAGGAACCTACCTAACCAGCCTGATGAAATAAACATATGAGGTTTCTTCAACAAAAAGAAAACATCCCGAAATGTGCAACACTGCAGATAGTGCAAATGAACTAACAAATGCAAAGAAAAACAATGGAACAATGAAACTGAGATTTAGTTAAGTTAAAATCCATAAAAAAATATACTGGGATTTCTTGACTTGATGCTGTGTAATCCCCTCTTCTAGTGTGTCCCACAGTGTGTAATAAACGCTTACCAGCTGTTTTTTTTTCAGTAATTCACCTGAAGTACCCTCACTAATATATATCTCCAGAACAATTGTTTCTTATTTATTTGTTGCACTCCACTACGTATAGGAATGCATTGCCCTTCCCAGCACAGTAGAAACAAAAGAATAAGTGCAATCTTGTTTCCAGTTACCCCAGTGAAAGCAACTTGGTTGCTGGCACTGTTGCTTTATACTGAGGAAACATTTTCTTGCATGAAGACAGGCTGCAGAGTTTCACTGTGATGGATTAATTCAGGGTCAGTAGCCTTTTGATGATCCTTAAATATGTATTTTCTTAGTATAATCAGCTATAACATGGGAATAGTTGATTCTTTCTCATCTTGTGAGTGATAGTTTTGGCTTCAAGGCAGAGTCTGCTTGGTAGACTGTTTAAACTAGCCTATCAGTTTAGTTTGAAAGGAAACTTACACTAAGTTGGCTGAGCATCTAATCTCAACACAGATGGTTAACTGAGGTCAGCACTGAACCCCAGGCCTTAGAGCTTTGAAGAAGCAGTCATATCTCAGTTTTATAATATGTGATTTACTCCCAAGCATTTACACAGCTCCCAGAAATGTTTTTAAACTGGTCCTTACTTTGACTGTAAAATGTAAAATCTGTCTCAATGTATAAGTAGCGTTTGTGACATGTAGCAATAAAAGGTGAAGGCATGATGTGAATTACATTGCTACGGTGCACAGCATCTGAATCCGGTGATAAATTCCATATTTCATAATTAATCTGTATTGCTGGCCTTAGTAAAAGTCTAAATGAATAAAAATAAACATCCTACAATTTAAACACATAACCAGGCTTTCATCACCATAGATATTAGTCTGTGGATTGTTCAATATCTTTTATTGTAAAGTTTGATTATTCATTGACTTGTTGACTAGGGAGGTGTGTGGGACCATGAAAACTTTTACCTAGAAGCTGGTCACAGAAACCAAATACAAAAATGCACATTTGAAAACATAGTGAAGATACAATTGTACTGAGTTATATTCGGAGAATGTACAAAAACAGATCCATAGGACCATTTGTACACACAAAGGATTAACAGGATGACATTTACAGAAACAGGGCAGTAACTGCAAAGTCAGTGAGCGACTTGTATGCCAAGCATTGATAAAGGTATACTGAATTAAGTAATATGTTAATATTAAAACATAAACAGTACCATGTTATTAAATAGATGCATTTTAAAATATGAAGATACCATGTCTCAGTAGCTTAACTGGGGGGGGGGGGTCAAGTAAAATCCATTTAATAGTGTCAAGTATTCATTCCAAGATTGTGCTTCTTGGACAAGTTGGAAGTATTTTGCTTTTGAGTTTTAGCTTTTAGCTGAAGTTTAGGAATATGTCAGTTCTCAAGAAATATGGGGCTAGTATTTATACATTCCAACTCTGATCCCTTCTTACTCCCACAACACTGTCTGACCACGGTTTTAAATCAGTTCTTACCACCTTTGTTGCAAACTGGTTGCTTCAGGACTGACTATAGACCTTGTATCACATACAGCAAGACATGTTTTAACACTTTCAGTATAAAAGACATGCTGTCCACTTTATGCAGATTTATATGACAAGACATTTCCTAAAGCATCAAAATAAAAAATATATATTGTTGTTATGCATGTTTTTCCTTAAATGGTATGTTAGTAATTATTTTTGAAATGTGAATTTATTTTTGCCATAGCTGACAGATGTTCAAAGCAACAGTTGATGATTTATTTAGTATTTTACAGAGACTTCACCTTTCAGCTGCACTGAGTGCATTGAATATATGACCAATGTGTGTATGTCACCTGAGTTTACATGAAGTGGTTTGTTACATTATAACCAAAAATGTTGCATAAAAGATCTCCATCAAGAAACTGCTATAGAAGATGACAGCTGCATTAACCCAGATTACTGCTACTTTTCCTACTTTGACTTTTTCCACAAAAATATTCATATGTCTGTCTCTGTTCTCAGTCATTTTATAGCTTTAATTCTGTCTAATGTTCGTATATATATATATATATATATATATATATATATATATATATATACGTGTTTTTCTGTTCCATTTGGTGCCGTGGCAGCCACAACATTAAAAGCCAGGTAACTGCTAATCCACTACCATTGTAATATTAAAACCTGGTAACTACTACTCTACTGCCAAATAACATTAAACCCTGATAACTGCTTCTCCACTGCCATAACAATGGTAAAACCCCGGTAACTGCTGCTGTACTGCCATAACAACATTAAATCCTGGTAACTGATATTCCACTGCGATAACAACATTAAAACCCTAGTAACTGCTACTTCACTGCCATAACAGCATTAAAAGCCTGGTAATTGCTTCTCCACTCCCATAACAACAATAAAACCCTAGTAACTGCTTCTCCACTCCCATAACAACAATAAAACCCTAGTAACTGCTACTCCACTGCCATAACAAAAGTAAAACCCTGGTAACTGCTACTTCACTGCCATAACAACAATAAAACCCTGGTAATTGCTATTCCACTGCCATCACAATATTAAACCCTGGTAACTGCTACTTCACTGCCATAACAACAATAAAACCCTGGTAATTGCTGTTTCACTGCCTTCACAATATTAAACCTTGGTAGCTGCTACTGCACTGCCATAACAACATTAAAACCCTGGTAACTGCTTCTCCACTGCCATTATAATATTAAAACCTGGCAACTGCTACTCCACTACCATTATAACATTAAAACCTGGTAACTGGTACTCTACTGCCATAACAACATTAACCCCTGGTAACTGCTACTCCACTGCCATCACAGTATTAAACCCTGGTAACTGCTACTGCACTGCCATAACAACATTAAAACCCTGGTAATTGCTACGCCACTGCCATAACAACATTAAACCCTGATAACTGCGACTGCAACTCCCACTCTCTGCTTATAACAAACTGTCACACTGACTACCCATACCCATCTGCATTATTTATTTCAGTTTGATGACCGGGGAAGTCCACTGGGCCATGAAGAGCCCATTTTCAGTGGAGGCCCCAGGAGAAAAGCTGCAAGAAAAAAACAAAAATGGACAAATTCACCACTGCAACAGGAACAAGCAAGCAAAAACTGAGGGTAATGCTACTTAATGCTAGAAGTCTAAATCTCAAAATGCACTCACTCAACGCACTCCTTAAAATAGAGAACATCAATATCTGTGCAGTGACTGAGACCTGGTTCAAGGCTCTAGAGATTACCCCTGCATTACCAGGCTATAACTCATACCACATGTTTCGGCCATCTAACCTGGACCAGAACACCAAAGGCGGAGGTGTGTCCATATTCATTAAGGATATCCACACATCCAGGCTAGTTGCGCAGCATAATGCATCTGAAGTTATCCAACTGCAACTAACTCTGGGCAAAACTGCAATCCAAATTGTAGCTTGCTACAGATCCCCCACCATGCCCCAGGATTCCCACTCTTTTCCTGATATACTGGAAAATATTAGGGTTCAACCAAACACCCTAATAATGGGCGATTTCAACTACCCCACCATTAACTGGGAAAACTACTCATGTACCAACTCCTTCACTCAACGCTTTCTGGAATTCATAAATTCCAATGACCTGGATCAACTTATCCACACCCCCACCAGGGGCAACAATATCCTAGACCTAGTAATTACCAACATGAGTGACCCCACCTGAAATCAACTCCTTGTTGGTCAGATCCGGCCATAAGCTAATCACCCTAGATATCTGCATCCAGCCCCCAGCCACCGTTAAGGAAACCATGGTAAAAAATTTCTCCAAAGCCAACTTCATGCTTTTTAAGACAGAGGTGGCAAACTTCATGACACCCATGCAGGTGAACAATACAGTTACGACTGCTGAATCCTACACAAATGCACTCTATAAGCACTTACACAAGTGCCTGGATCGTGCTATCCCAAACATAACCAAGACGCTACCCTCCAAAAAAAGGAAGCCAATCTGGTGGTCCCCTGCCATAAAAAAAACTCTACAACAGAAGGAAGAAACTGTTGCAAAAGAGAGATGAGTGGAGGAGCTGCCTGGGCAGCCTCAGTAAGAAGCTGAAATCCCTCATAAGATCCCCCAAAGCTAGCTACGAAAACAAAATTACCACTGATTCTAAGAGCAACCCCAAAGCATTCTATAGCTATGTGAAGAATCTCAATGGCAACACCCAGATATGCTCTGAGTTACAGCACAATAGCACGAAAATTACAGAGCCAACTGATATTGCCAACATCCTGGCAGATAGGTTCAGTGCTAACTTTAAACCCCTCTCACCCCCTAAAGGGCCCATATCTATACAAGAAGAATGCAGAGTCCCTGTAATCACATCTATGCAGGTAAAAGCTGCACTCTCTAAAACCAAAAACACAGCATCAATGGGACCGGACAACATCCCAGGCTGCGTTTTACCCGAACTTCAGAACGAACTGGCTCCCCACCTAAGCACCATATTCAATCATAGTCTCACATCAGGGTTTGTGCCCACTGAATGTCGCACAGCAACAGTTATCCCACTTCGCAAAGGGAGAGCCACCACTGATCCTGGGAACTATCGTCCTATTAGCCTGATGAGCCTGGTCTGCAAGGCCATGGAACGTATCATCATGGAACTCATAAACAAAGACATTGGTAACCTCCAAACTCTGGACCCCACCCAATTCGGGTTTGTGAAAAGCAGATCATGCCTTCTAAACCTGATTGACTTCTTTGAGGCAGTCACCAAAGCTGTAGATGAGGGTAAGGTGCTTCACACACCCTATCTTGACCTCGCCAAGGCTTTCGACACCATCCCGCATTCTGGAGTTATAGCTAAACTCACTAAACTAGGTATAAATCCCTACATCACAAGATGGGTTGCCAACTGGCTCACTGACAGAACTCACACTGTAAAAGCTGCAGACTCCAAATCTGACTTCAAACCAGTGACAAGTGGAGTACCACAGGGTTCACTCTTGGGACCTCTCCTGTTTGGTATCTACTTCTCTGAAGCACAGGCTAACACAGAAGGCCTCCGGTTAATGAAGTTCACAGATGACTGCAAACTAAGAGCCATAGTCGAGTCCCCAAATGATGTTGACATCCTACAGAAGGGCCTCACTGAGACAGATGCCTGGTGTCAGAGGCATGGCCTCAAGCTCAATGCCAAAAAGTGTATTGTCATCCCCTTTGATAAAAACTGTGTACGCATGAACTACCACATAAATGGCAGTCTACTTAATGCCAAATGTGTGATAAGAGACCTTGGGACCCAGGTGGACATCTCCACCTGGTGATTATCTCCTTTGATAAACACATAGCCACAGTAGTCAGGAAATTCTATGTGGCACACCTCATCACAAAAGGGTTCTCATCCAGGAAAAAAAGAGGTCGTTGTTCCCCTCTCAGCAATCATTAGACCCATTATAGAGTACAACGCCTCTTTTGGAATGTATCTCACAAGACATCTGCAGCAGCTGGAAAGGCCACAGACCATCTCAAAAAACTCCAGCTTTACTCTGTAGATTATCACCTACTCCGACGAGATCTCTGCCTAACATATAAAGCTATGTTAAACCCAGAGCTGCTGGACATACTACACCTTAAGAAATCCCAATCCCTCCAAGCTACACGCTCTTGGGACCTAAACCTTGTCACCACAGTAAACAAGACATGCTGGAGGGATAGATTCTTGTCCCAGAGACTTCCTATACTCTGGAGCAAGCTACCCATCTATGTCAAGCAAAGTTTCTCATTAGCACTCTTCAAGAAAAATCTTGATGAGTGGATGGGAAATAGGAAATACACCCCGGGGATCACTTCTGTGACTCTGCTCGACAGGGGCACAGGAAATTAACTTTCTTGGGTGGGGTAAGCCAGGGAACCTTGTTGGCTGGCCTTATTTAGGCCCTTGGGCCGATAGCCTGGTACCTACCTATGAACCTATGAATCTATGAATACAGAACATACACGATGTAATATAAACATTTTTATCGAGAAAAATACAGCATAGTACATATAAACATATAATCACTGAACATTGCAAATTAAGTATACAAGTACTTATAGCAGTAGTACATACAAGATTATGGTGGGGGTTTTTTGGGGGGTTATTTTTGAAAATATGGAATAGGGTATCCCATAATTTGGGAGAGGTCATCCCATGTGCAGTAGGAGAATTGTCCAGGGGAGTCAAGGTGGGAATATGGAACTGTAGCAATGGAACTTGAGTGTTGTGTATGATGGAGAAAGAGAATGAGAGAGGGCAGAGGGGAGGTTAAACTGGAGCAGGACATGGGCATTCCCATTTGGAAGACAGATGAGAGAACAACTGAGATTTGAAATTGTTATGGTTAGATATAACAGATATATAAGAGACTTCCACTGTTTAGCTATGGAGCAGGATAATAGTAGTTGGTCTGGCAGATGTGAGGGTTTGTAGACTTGTAGGAGATTTTGATTTTCGGATCTGAGTGAGTGGTTAGGGATGTATGGGGTTAAGGCTGTAGCAAGAGAGGGGCAGTTTGCAGGTTTGAAGATGAGCTTGTGGGGAGTGGGGAGTTGGAGATATTTCAGGAAGTTAGGAAGTTCAAGCAATGCAGGGTATGGAGGCAGTGCAGTGGTGGGATGAGTTTTTTGAATTGGTTGCGAATTTGCAAATTTTGTGGTATCAGGATTTGAGTTTGGATCTAAGGCCAAGTTGGAGATTGGTGAACAGAGAAGCACCATACATAAAAAGGGGTAGGAGGATGCAAGAATTTGTCTGGTGGAGGGGCTGAGGTACCGGCTGTGTCTGTAAAGGAGGCCTATTTTTTGATGGGTTTTCCTGATTGAGGAATGAATGTGGGTGTCAAATTTTAGGTATTCATCAATGGTGATGCCTAGCAGTTTGGTATTGGGAACAATTTCAAGGGGGGGGTGTTATTCTAGCTGAGTATGGAGAATGAGTTTTTGTTGATACTGGAGTTTAGTTTTATTAGTGTTTAGGGCCAGGTGATTGGATTTTGGAGAAGGCTAATTGTGTTTTAAATAGGAGTTCGGAGAGGGAGTAAACTGAGCAGATGATAGTGGAGTTATCTGTGTACTGGATGAGTGAAGATTTGGGGATGGAGTGGTGGAAGTTGTTGATAAATATGTTGAAGAGTAGAGGACCAAGAAACGAACCGTGGGGTATGCCATTGGGTGTAGGTAGGAAGGGAGAGGTTGATGATTTCCATTGGACAGCTTACTGGTGGTCAGACAGGTAGCTAGAGAACCAAGCTATGGTGGTAGGAGAGAAATTTAGGGCAGAGAATTGGGATGGGGGTGGGAGATGGTGTCAAAGGCCTTTGAGAGACCTAGAAACAGTGTAGATATGAATTTCCCAGAGTCACGTGGTAGGTTAATAGTTTCAAGAAAGGAAACCGGTAACCTTCTCTCATACCTGCAGACCCATACCTATAAGAAACACCCACTTTGCTACCTATCACACAAAAGTACACACTACCGGCCTATATTTTCATATGCTTCACATACTTTCTTGTGTTTCTCACCAAACTGGCTCATTCCTATAGTCATCATTCCATTTTTCTAACCCCAAGCATACTGTACCCTCACTAAGTAGTCTGTCCATTTCAGCAACAAGTACTCCACACATACTTAACCAGTCTCCTGACACACACAGTGATACCTAATCAAAAGTTAGTTCCATCCCATCCAGTCATCTCACATATCTTTCTAACTTCAACAACATTTATTACCCAAACTCTCATTTCTCCCTGTACAACATCTTCTCTTTCACATTTCCACTCACTCCCTTTTCATATAGTCTTATTCTAAATACTTTACCTCATAGACACACGGTACAAGATTTGATTCTCACCCTTGAGAGAAATTGGCAAGGCTTAAAATAGCCCTCAAGGTCGGTTGGCCTAGTAGTTACCCATGATCCTGTAACACTTGCGCACTTTTTTTCTGTGATCTTTTTCTCTCCTCTCCCCACTAATCCCTTCAAAATACTTTTCTTCTTCTGTCAAACTCTGACTCAAACCACTACCTTGCAGCTTTTACCAGTCTCTGCTTAACATCCACTTCATTTACTTCAACCCCCCTCAGCTGCGCCAGCATGCCTCCTAACATTTTCTCCAGATTGTACCCATCCACCATAATAGTCCAATACTTTGTATCGTTCCACACCTGCTTACACCTGTAATCTTTCTTACTTCAGTGGTAGGTTGTACCAAAAATTATACATTGATTAGTGACATACATTCCAGAGGTGATCATTCTGAACATGCTTATAAATGTCCCTGCTATAGAATGTGGATTTTAATTTCTTGAAAAATCCCATGTGCTTGAAAAGGATGGCATCTTACCTCAAAGACTTCAAAAATGAATTGCAAATGCAGCAAAGTCTCTAAGCCTGAACTTATGTTTCATGATATAGATTAAATGCATGACTTTTGTGTACCAACAAATGAATATCCTGGAATGGGAAGGCCCAGCTTAAGATACAATGGTCAGTGTTTTAAAATTATTTAAAATAAAGAATGATAATATTTATGTGCATGCCACACCATCTGCGCAATAAATCTGGATCTGTTTGACAATGCCATATTACTTTTGTTAGCTAATTTGCTGCTCCATAACACTGATTTTCTCGTATGTGTCACACCTGAATTAAAATTGCCCATTTTATAGGAAACAGCAGTGGTTTTAGGCTTGTTGTGATGTTTTTAATGGCAGCACCTTTAGTCCTGACCTGACACTTTCTGTATGTAGTTTGTATATTTTCCTCATGTATGATTTTTTTTTTCCCTATGAAGGTCCTCTGTTTTTATCCTTCCCCTCAAATAACAATGGTCAACTGGAATGGTTCATGGTCAAAAATCATCTCAGAAGACCAATTCACTAACTCCATTAACAAAAAAAAGTTAAATTAATAAATTACATTTTCAATATGGTTACAAATTTTGATATTCATCTAAACCTGAGCTAAAGCATTAGAGTTGTGTCATTCTCAGAAAAGTACAGAAATGAAAAACGCTTAGGTATCTGTATTTTAAATGATGTAATGTATAATATCCTGTCTGTTACTTATCATGGCTAGGTAAACTGATATCAAACAGCAGGACCCCAGACAATATTGGGTACGTATAATAGACATGTAATTGTAATACAATGAATACAGAATTCCATGTTAATGATCGGGATATGTTAAACACACTGGGTTACAAAACTGTCTATATCTGTACATTAGCATATGAAGGGGGTACATGGGAATTTATCCCTTGAGTGATCGAACTACAGGGTAGCACAGTGTCACATAAAGTAGCAGTGCTACCTTACAGAAAGAGATTTTCGAAAAGCCGAAAGAAGAAGATGGGGAGCCTTCTTTGATGGGGTAAACCTACAACCCCCCTTGTGTCCATGTGGGTTTTCTCTCTAGGTTTTCCAGTTTCTCCCCACTTCTTTTTCTGGGTGCTCCAGTTTCTTCATACTTCCTAAAGGCATTTAGTATGTAAATTGGCATTCTCCAAATTGGCTGTAGGTGTATATGTAATGTGTGAACGAGCGTCTTCATTTTGCAATAAACTGGCACAATGTCCAAAATGGGTTTCAATGTCTTGTACTTGTTAGCTGCTGGGATAGGTTTCAGAATCCCTGAAACACTGTAAAGGATAAAATGGGCTACTAGAAATGGATGAATATTTTACCTACAGTCTAGGGAAAGGTGAAATTTAAGGAATTCAGGGAAAGAATATAGGGAGAAGTTTCCTAAATGATGCTGGTAACAAAGATCCTCATTAGATACATTAGTCTGAGTTCAGGATCAGGGAGTCAGAAATCAGGATTTTGGATCAGTCATCTATAAAAGATCAAAATCACAACATTCAAGAAGCCGTTGCTTACTCTTTATTTAGGGAGCTGAGAAAAGTATAGCATTTATTAATGTTAAGGGAACATAACACCAACTTTTTCTTACTTCAAATGAATTGGCTGAAAATAATCTAGTCTAGTCAAAGTAACTGTGAAACCAGGGGGAGGGGGATCTACTTCTAATACCTGAATGATCATATAATCGAATTTCATTTTTGTGAGACACAATCGCAAAAACGAAATACAGGCACTGCACATTTTTCCACTATAGTGCAATCCTGGAATTGGTATATATAGTCGGGTGGGGGGGTGAAGCGTCCAACACTGGGGGGGTGTAGGGTGAGTAACCCCCCACCTAGGTGGGTTTTATTTACTCTAGTGTATGTTTTGTTGAAGCTTGGGCAAGTGTTTACTTGCCCTGGGAAAACTCTGCCTTTCGGGTTTTTCATTTTTGTGATTTTCTTCTCATGAAAATGAAATCTGATTATATGGCTGTTCAAGTATTAGAAGTATATCCAGGGAGGGATAGCAGAAATTATGAAAAAGCCCATATTTACAACAGCAACAGTACATGTAAAGTTATACAGTTATTCAAGAAACACTTGCAACCATTTTCCCTAAGCTGAACACTTTAAGCAGTATACAATAAACCATCTCTTTAACTACTGTGTTATCCCATTGGATGAGAAAATCAAACCTGCCTTCTACTACTAATTTTGATGCAGTAAGGGTAGTCTTTTAATGATTACTGTTTATCTATTCAGCTTAGAGCAAACTTGAGCCCAAACCTCTTCTATGAGTTTTTTATGTACTGCAAAATGTAGTTTTCCTTTATTAAAATTCAGGAACCTTATCTCAATGTTATGGACTACAAAAGCACCATTCACTTCCCCAGGGATGGGGAGGATTTGGACTTTAGTAATTACTGTGTGTGTATGTGGTTGTTTCTATGTTCTTGTGCATGTGTATGCATGCTCACATATATATGTGTGTGTGTGTGTGTGTGTGTGTGTGTGTGTGTGTGTGTGTGTGTGTGTGTGTGTGTGTGTGCGCATGTGTGTGTGTGTGTGTGTTTGTGTGTGTGTGTGTGTGTGTGTGTGTGTGTGTGTGTGTGTGTGTGTGTGTGTGTGTGTATGTGTGTGTACACACAAAAGTGCATCCTTCCAAATGTACCACTGCACATTTCTTGTGTGTTCCTGGCACAAATTAGTTTCTCTGTAGAATAACTGAAAATGAATAATAGAACAATACCAAGAAGGCCCAAATTGGGCCCATAGAATGGTGACCAAGGACACTCTCTGTTGAAAGCTCTGTCCTTAGCGAGGTAAAATTGGTGTCAAGGGAGCACTCTGCCATGGCTAGGAGAGCTGGGGAACAAATCGTCAGAGTAACATCCGAAGCTGCCAACGTTAAGAAGCTTCATATCATTATTGATGCATGGAAAAATAAGCTGGTTGTGAAAAGGATCAGGGAGGAACAGAAGGAATATGAGAAAATGAGAAGGGACCCAAGAGAAGCATCACACATACTGACATTCTCAGAGGTATTGTCTTCCCTCAGAATGGCTGAGAATGTGCTAGGCTGCCTCTTGTGATTCCTTAAATGCTTGAACAATTGGTGGTGAGATGTAAGTGCCAACAGTGGAGGTGGAGAGGAAGTGCTATAAACCACCACAAAGTGTAATGTGCTCCTGTGACAGAGGCAGGTTATCTTACATCTGTGCCAAAGCACCAATCACCTTGAAGAGTATTGAAATGAACTGATTAAACCTATGCTGAGGAGTGTTTTTAAAAGTAAACATTCCAGTGTTGTAAAAAGCAAGTATGGATTCTGTATTTGCTGGAAAGCAAATCACCACTAAATTATGCATCCTAGATGCAGCAATATCACTAAACTGAATTCTGGTGAAAAGGTATGTAAAACAGTATATTTAAGTTTGGAAGTCAGTAGAAAGACAGTGCATAAAAAAAGTGTGCATGACTTTGGAAACCACTAGTGAATTGGAGCATAGTTTGGTAACAATTGCTTGTGTGACATAAAAACGGAAATAGTGTGGAATATGGTGAATAAAACACTCATAATGTCAAACTGCAGTCATTACAGGGGATTTTATAAAAGACTATAGTATGTGTAAGTTGGATCAATGAAAGGAAGTAGAGCTGATACGACAGAAAGTATATAGGTTTATAGGTAGGCACTAGGCTATTGGCCCAAGGGCCTAAGTAAGCCTAGCCAACAAGGTTCCCTGGCTTACGCCACCCAAGAAAGTTTTTTTATAGGTTCATAGTCTCTCAACTTTATATCTGATTATTCAAAATCAGAAAGACCAGCACAAGAATGGAAAACACAATTTGAAAGGATGTTTGGAAATTATTTTCATTGAAATAGTAGTAAATACAAGGCCTAGTCTTCCTTAGGAGGTGATAGCAACCAATGCAAGCAAGAGAATCAAGCAGTTATGTGACAGAGACAAAGAAACAGAAAAGAGAAAGATAAAACCCTTTTTGAGGTAGTGTCAGTGACTGCAGATTGGATGGCAACACAGGTCATTCTCAGCCTGTGTGTATGAATGCATCTAGACTTTGCTGAAGATGAAGAGTCAGATTTTACTCTGATGTACATACTCCCCCTAGTATTTCATGGCAGAGGATATGGGTGCATCTAGAGTCAGTTTGGCTTGTGGTCACATGTCAGCCTCCACCTGTAACCAGTGCTTATGAGAGCTGATATAGTTTGCATCTCTGAATGGTTGCAAATTGTACACACATTTTGATTTACTGCAGTCAGAATGACAGATTCTTTTAAGCAGCAGGATGCTACAGGGCAGTATGATTGCATCAGTGCTGGTAGTAAGTGTTGCCAGTTAGATGCTCTCTCTCTCTCTGTGATTTTGCTTCTGTTAAAACATTAATAAGCAAAAGAAAACACCAGATGAGACATGGAGACTTTAAAGCATGCAGGGTAAGTATATTGATTCATGACAGAATAGAGACATGAGTCTGCAGAAAAGTGTTACATGCTAATGCACAGAATCCTGTGGTCCTTAACTAAGATGCTCAACCCATGCAGCTGTTTGTCACGGTGCTTGCACCGAATTAATGTGTAAGTACCTGGCACAGTAGGGTCAGTCTGCAAGGGCTCCCATCTGATGCCAGTGAGGGGTAGTTAGTAGTGCATGCATTGTTCCTCCTGAAGGCTGTGCATTTTAGCCCATGCTAGGCACTGGGGTAATACCTGATAGGATCCTGTAGCTGGCTTACTATTGTAATTCTGAGATTTGTAATTGCAAGTCCCAAAGCTATACAAAAAATACAAAAATACAGGTGAACAGCAAATGTTGAACATCACTATTTTTTGTTAAAGTTTTTTTTGCAGAAGGATAAGCCCCTTGCATCCCGACACGCCACTACTATACATAACTCTGGGACTGCCATGTATCAGAGAAAAAGGAATAGTCTGACAATCAGTGATGCCAGACCTGGTGTAAATCCACATTTTCACTCATTCAGTATCACTGTTCCAGGACTCCCATTTGTGTGTCCGGGAAAACAAATAGTGTATCCCTGTAGCTTGGTACTGTTCTGTAGACTGTGCATATGGAAGTAAAAGAACCAAGGCACTGTTTGGAAAAAGAGATGGAAAATATCTAACACCTATCCAAAAAAAGGCAGTGCATGTGCGTTCTGAGTTGCGTGTGAACAAAGACGTGCATATTAGCTGTCACTACACAATGCAATTCACTATCCACCTAAAGCATTGGCACACCTATCAACATTCTGGAGTTTCACAGAATGTCCAGAGTTTTGCCTTATATTTTTGATATGTTCCTCATAAAATGTGTGGTTTTCTGGCAACACATTGAAAACTGAAATCACAAATTAATGACAGATGTCTCAGTTTCAGACTTCATGTCCTTCAGAAAATGCATACTAATGCAAAACCTGTTATTCTAGCAAATTTCTAGGTTTATAAGGACAATATTTAAAATCTCTCCCTGATATTGGACCTTTGCTCCTGCATTATTTTATTATCATTTGTTGACCTGGTTACTCCCACTAGGATAGCATCCACTTTTCAGGGAGATCTGAGGTGGTGTTTATACTACTAGGGGAAAGGAACTTTCCCAACTGTTTTTGAAAGGCACCATGAGATCTCTTACATTCACCTAAGTTACCACCAACTCAAGCAGATGGGATCTCTGATTACATCTCATCCAAAGGATGATGCATTCAGGAGTGCAGCACCCCCTTGTACTGCAGTGTATCGTCAGCAAGCTGTCTACTGGGTGGGAGAAGATAACCCACAACCTTCTGCAATGAAGGCAAGTGTGTTACCTGTTGCTCCGCTGACATTGACCATTATTGTTGGCTTTTTATAGAATTCCTGTGGCTGAGAGGTATGCCGTAAAATGCACCGAGACAAGTAAGCCATAATACTGTTTAAATAATGTGACAATGGCAAAATATGACCAATTGTGCTCACTCAGCATTGGAGTTAGGGGTTATGTATTGTTTCACTGCACAAGGAGAAACTAGGATTTGCTTTTTACTTTCATTGGGGCAAAGATATAATACAGAATGAAAACAGAGTGTAGCTTATCTGTCCCCAGTCTTTGTCGTCTCATCTCTGACTAGATGGCTTAAGGCATTAACTAGTTAGCATAAATATTTAAACAGAGTAGTGTTTGTACAGCCTTTATGGCTCTAGCCTAATAAAACTGAATATGGTGCAGTACTATGTAGTGTGGGCTCTTATATGTGGTTAAACATATGAAAATCTGCCACTTTTTCCACTTGAGTACACCACAGTGGAGCACTTCATTTTATTATATCACAGCGCACATTCCTGTAATGTGCTTCCTATATCTATAGAGGTTTTCAGTTGCATCTCCAGTTTCTAGCCACATCTCAAAGACATGGTGACAGATGATTTTCAAATTGTCTATAGAGCTAGACATGGTGATAGATGATTTTCAAATTGTCTGTAGATGTGTGTGTGTGTGTGTGTGTGTGTGTGTGTGTGTGTGTGTGTGTGTGTGTGTGTGTGTGTGTGTGTGTGTGTGACTCATGTGCTTGTCCTGCAGTAGGCAGGAATCACATCCACAAATGGTCCTGTGTCTTATGATTACTGCCTGTCAGGATAGTTTATTGCTTCACATCGACATAAAGCAGGTATTGGAAAATGAATGAATGAACTAATTTCAGTTTTAACTCTGTATCACATTTAAAATATGTTGTTGTGTCTTTTGGCTTTTCCCGGTTAGGGGTCGCCACAGCAGAACTCCAGTCCACTAATGATTGGCAGTAGATTTTTACATGCCTAGTTGCCGGCCCTGACACACAACCTTCAACGAAGGTACGCCCATTCACACGTCTCCACAAAGAAGACGCTCTAGCTGAGAGTCAAACAGGACATCTTACTTTGAGGCGACAACGCTACCGCAGCACCACCACCGTAGTATATTTAAAAATATATGATTTGAAATTCAAAATACTTGAAACAAATATGACTTCACTGGTATAGCTGATCATTATTTGACTTTCACATCAAACTGCAGTTGAAATTCTGATAACTATTTATTCTACCATTTTATGTGGTTCCTCTGCATATAACTTGCAAATTTCTAAGTTTAGCTTGCTTACTTTCTGTATTTATTCCTAAAAAGAGAGAGAGGGATCCAAGTAGTGACTAATTTCTGCAAGTAAACAGTTTCTTACATTAGCTCAAATGGGACTTCCTGCTTCAAATCGTAATTGGGTATGTGAATGGCCATTAAGCTTGTTTTAAGATTTAGGAACTGTAGACCACAGACCACAAAATGAATGAGCAGTACTAAGTATTTTGTTGAAAAAAAATAGTAGCATAATTTATTTTGGTCACTTCACTGGAATATGCAATACAAAAATATAAAAATCTAAAATGGTATACTAGACTGTATTGACTGAACTTGGAACTGTTCCCTTGGGATATCCTCTTGTAGAAACAAAAGAATTTGGCATCTTTAGAAGTAAACAGCCCTGACTGGCCCTTGGCTGATGTCATAGTTTTTAACTGGAGCCCTCTGTCTCTGCTACAATCATAGCCTGGGTCTTTTGAGCGTGGGACTGCATATGCTCCTACTGGAATGCAGCCTCTTGTTGAACAGTGTCTTGACCTTTAACCTTTTCCCCAAAAACAAGTTATTTACCTTGGATGGTACCACTGGAATATGCAAACTGTACTTGAAAATTTGAAGATGACTTTTCTATGCAACCAGTCTTTAGGCATGTTTCAGGGATATTCTACTGCCTTTCTGTTTTCGGGGCCTAATTCTTTATCTATATTCTTTTTTTTTTACTGACTTTCAAGTCTATGTGGTAGTTTATTTATTTTTTTCAAATGTGGCGAGAATATTCTGTCTGTATTTAATTATGCTTGGTATTACAGTACCACACCTACACCCATCAAGGATTAGGAAAACAAAAGTTTCCATTCTAAAATTGCTGTGGTTGAAAGGATAAGTTGTTTCACGAATCATAGGTTCATAGGTTCATAGATTAGTACTAGGCTAACTGCCCTTGCGAGCCATTTTAAGCCTAGCCAGTTATCCCTTGTGAGACTCAAACCCTGTACCTTGTGTTTGTAAGGCAAACACCTTAACCATTAGGCCACCCTCGTAATGAAACTGTCACCATGGTTCAAGATATGTGCACAACATACAGACCCTATTTTCCAAAGGAATACTTAATTATTGGAAAGTCAGTACCATCCTCAGAATACTGGCGTGCGTGTAGTAATGTTTAATAGGTAACAGCTGTAGGCACTGGGAACATGACACAGAGCAAGGAGATGGTCAGTGTCCTTTTTGGAGAAATTATGAGATCCATCCTGCTTGAAACTGAGTTGCACTTGAAGCCCCTTAACTGTTTCAAAAGGTGCACTATTTCCACAAGGTGGAAGAGGGTGGAAAGTATGACATTTTACTTCAAAGATAATAAAACATGTTATTTTGCCAGGTGCCTTGTTTTTTTTTTTTTTGGGTATGAAAGAGTGACAGGCAGTTGGGTTCCTGACTTCATTAATGTTGATATTTGTCAGACTCCAAAAACACTTTGAAACTGCAAACGTAAAAAAAAGCAATAATGATTTGCCATTGTCAATTGCTGAGTTACAAAACAGGAGAACTGTAGCAGTGGGAGTTTAAAGAAGTGCAGTCAATAAAAAGAAAAAGCATGCCGCTGGCAAGTAGAGATTAAGACAGTGCATTCAAAATGTTATGTTGCACATGGTTTGTAGCTGAAGTAAGGGCAAAAGGTAGAGAATGGGCAATTTCTTTTAAAGTTATAAACTGACAGAATTACAAGATTTTACTTAATAAACTTTTAAGAGATGCTCATATTTAGAACAGAGTAAAACAGTGACATACTGTACATGCTTTAAACTCAGAGAAAACCTCAGTGTTGTATGATCAACATACTAGCTTGGACCAATTCAAGGAGAATAAGTAAAAGGGTTAAATAGAGGTCACTGGCTCCCTACTGGAGAAAAAAGCATGTTATAAAACAAATCTGCAATACTGTTAAAGAAGTAACACACACTGGGATGCTGTACAAACATCAGGTAATATTATAGCAATAACCCACGCCGGGGTGTGGGTAATGCTGGATTTACCCACGGTTGGCGTGGTTTGGTCCCGAGGGCGCGTGGGTAAATACAGCATTACCCACACCCAGAAGTGGGTTATTGCTATTATACCATGACATTATTTAAGAAAAGAAACTATTACTTTTCTTAAATAATGGCATAGTATAATGCCTGTTTACTGCCCTTCCGCAGATGTCTGGCATCCGCGGCAGTTCTGATGTACTGCGCGCCTGCGCAGTACATCAGAGCTGTGGGCAAAAGCAACGGAGAAAGCAAGATCTCCTTTGCTTTTTTTTTTACTGTTTACGCTATGTTAAATGGGTTTAACATAGTGAGACAGTTTTAAAATAAGCAACGGAGATGTCCGTTGCTTATTTTAAAACTGTCTCGCTATGTTAAACCCATTTAACATAGCGAAACAGTAAAAAAAGCAACGGAGATCTTGCTTTCTCCGTTGCTTTTTTTTTAAAACCTCTGTCTCGCTATGTTAAACCCATTTAACATAACGAGACAGTGTTTTAAAAGTAGAGTTATACTAATGGAAAAAAGTCCGGGCGATCGGACCTTTTTCCATTAGTATAACTCGATTTACAATGTGCACGCTGGCCAATCAGCGTGCACGTTTTGGGGAGGTCATGGTATAATAACAGTTCTGCCCGCCTCCTTCACCCTTGTAATATAATATAAATCAGTTCTTGGGTCTCAGTACTTTGATGAGAAGGTTATCTCCCCTGTAGTATCTTCATTCAAAAAGAATGTCTTGTTCTCAGCCTTTCCCATCAGCAGTCAGAAACGTGATCATTGCAACCGGTATATTTCCTATATGGTGTCACTCATGTCTGCAGCATTACTTAAGAAGACGTTTACAGTATGTGTACCTGACAGGATTGAGTGCATGGTTCCACTTCCACAGGGTTTGAGATTCAGGCCAGTGACACTGTAGTTTTCATTTTATGTCTAGATTATACACTGTAGCAGTGTTCTGTGGAAAACCTAATTTCATGGAAAATAAACAGGAAGATATTACTAAGTACAAAGTATTAGGGACCACCCTAAGATTTGTTTCAAGTGTAGTAAAAAAACATGGTATGACAACAAGTGACTGCCCACCAGCATGCAATGCAGCACTTCACTGAAGTGTGAAAAGATTGTGGTGAAAATCGGAGCAATCAGTGATTTCTCCCAAATGAAAGGAATGTTTTCTGGTACAGAATTTAAAGATTATGTAAAAATCTGCAAAACAGTAATTGACAAGACTATTCCTTTTCGTCATAGTTTTTCACATGATGGATTTACCTGTTGTCTGGTTGAGAGAAAAAGTGAACCTTTGGCATTGTCTTAAGTTTTTAAAAATGGTGTATTGCCTGACGTTTCAGGCTTTCCAAACATGCATATGAAGTCTTCTGTTCACAAGCAACAAGCATGCGTCATTGGATAGATTCGTTCTTGAGCCTAAATGCAGTTAGAGTTGAAGGACAAGCATTTGTTGTGGTTGTGCAGAAGGGTGACAAAAATAAATGCAAAACTAACCACATACTGACTGCCTGTGCTAAGGAAAAGTCATAATTTCTGAGTTATACTTACATGCAGCATTAATAACTGTGGTATATTGTTTTACAGAGATTTTTACCTAATCACGTCATCAAGATACATAACGTGATGACAGGCACACACAACTGCTAACTTTGAAAAAAATATTATTTTTTTATTAATGCAAAACAAGTTACATTAATGATTGATGGCACAATCAAAAACTGCAGTGGTGGAGATTGTGTTGCATCAAAGTACTTTGCTGGAGACAGTAAGGTGAACAGTTGCCAATAATCTTAGTATCTTAAGGTCTTACTCATGAGTGAATGTAGAGAATATTGCAAAAATGATCTGTGTTTGGGTCCTATGTTAGGAGGACTCCATTAATTATATAAAATACTTTTCTGCAATAAAAAATGCTGCAGATTCTGCCCCAGAGTCAGAATGTGTTGCTTACGGCAGAAGGGTTACAGGTGATAATATGAAGAATGTCCAACAAATGCAACAATTTGTAACTTGCTAACTTGTATTGGAAATAATACTGTTAACACAAGAAAATGTTGATTTAAAAAGCACCTCTCCCCATTATCCGAGTAGGTTAGACTCCCGGTATAATTGATGGTCTTGTAATGATTTTTACTGCAATTATGAGCTATGGCAGAAATTGTATCGTTATTCTTAAATGATTTGTGGTACCTATCCAAATAAATTTCAGTCTGTCTAATGATTACTCTCAAGAAATGACAGTAGTTATAAATTATTGCATGTCTTGCTTAAGACATACATATGGGCAGAAAGTGAAAATGTCTTTTTCTTCATATCTTGACATTCTGGACACTATTATGTCCTGTTTCACTTATGCAGTTTAGAAAACTTTGTGAGACAAACTGAACTTGAGCCTCAATATGTTGATTAGAAAAATCCACTGACCTCTGCATCTGCTGCCTCACTAGGTTCTGCTAAGACTTAAAAGCTGTTTCCTCTCAAACGATTTACAGCGTGAATACTTGTAAACTTGTCCATTTCAGGAATCAAACGAGATGTGTTCCTGGCCAGGAATACTAATGAGTCAAGTCCGGGATAAGTGAGGGGAAATGCAGTGCATCACATATTTCTTGACCTGAGGAGTGCAGATGTGTGTGTGGGTCTAGGGCAAGGTGTGAAAGGTGTGTACATGCAACAAACTAAGCATTTTATTACTGTACTGCACTGCTTGCTGTACTTCAAATAGAAATAAATAGCACCCTATTGTGCAACTTGTTTGGTTGTGGCTGATCAGACTTCTCCAGCCACAGGAAAAATTACTTGGGCAGAGTCACAACAAATATGTCTGAGAGAAACAGAATCTTGAGATGACACGGCATTTACATGCAATGGATTTCTGGTTGTGCATATAGAGTGTGAGTCAATGCTGCAGAAAACAGTACCATTTCTACTTTGGTAAAGGTAGGTTAATACAGCAAAAGTAGCAATTAATGTAGAAAAGCTCCCACCAAACTAATTAAATAGCTAAAGGAATAAACTACTGAGAAAGTACTTCAGGGGTTACACTGCTGATGATTTTATTAAACTGCTGATGATTTTATTAGAGAACAATTCAACTGCCAAGCATATAGCCTTTAACTGTATCACAGGGTAGCAACAGGGTAGCACAGACTTTAAAGAATTACAGTGTAAACAAACCATCACATAAACAGTAGCATTCACTGACCCAGAATTGTAAGTAATGGGATCAAATTGCCCACTAGCATGACCAGTATAGGATGCTGATTCAGAGTTAAACACTGCAGTCAATGTATAAACAATGGCTCTATGGATTAAATGATGAAATAATAGAGTCCAATGGTCCAATAATAATTCTAAGAGCATTGCCCAAAAAGCCACTTCACTTTGACTGTTTTCTTCAGTTTTGCTGTGCCTGTGTGGCTGACGTTGATCACACTCTGGCCATATTTTCCTGTAGCACTGTCAACATGTCTTTGCCATAGACTGGTCTCAAGGTCCCTTATCTTATTCATTATGCAGAAAAAGTCTTAGCAGGGTTGTGAGCGTGTTTGTTTTTGTTTGCTTTTTTGTTTGTTTGTTTAATACTGACCCCCCCCCCGGACCACTCTGAGGTTTAGACCAGAGAAAAAACAATACATATGAGAAAATAAGAGTGCACCAAAGTATAAAAGTAATAAGCAATACCACACAAAAGTATCAAAGTTGCATACATTATAGCAGGTTGTATTATACCAGGAAAGCCCTAAGAAGGAACAATAAAAGCAAAATTCTTCCAAAAGCATTCTAGGTGTAGAATCACTTGAGCAATCTTTAGTTCAAACACAGAGCAGTCAAGTGAGGAGAGGGATGAGAAGGAGGAAAACATGCTATGGCAGACATAACTCACACCCAGAATCCTTTGCTAAACATTTCCAGGAGATCTTCACTGCTTTTTTGGCTTCCTTCTGTTGTACTAGTGTCCTGTGCAGCATATCCAGCTCTCCACAAAGTTATTATTATTTGACATCTCTGCACCTCTGTTCACAAGGGTGTTCAGAACATATATGGCTTTAGGCCTGAGGCCGTGATCACAGAGTTGGTCACTGACCTTTGGCTGATGGTACTCTGGTGTCAAGTACATTTATGTGCCTCTTTTTGTTTGACCGTGGTGCTTATTATGGGACATCTCATGACTTGCATAGAACTCCAGTAATACCCTACATCCAAGTTTAGAAACAGGTGGCTGTTCCTCTCAATTATAGTCAAGGGTTTGATTCCCTAGTCCTGCATTTGCCTACTGTGTGACACTGAGCAAGTCACAACTAAATAATGCTCCCAGGTTGAACCTGAACAAAAAATCCCTGCATTTCATTGGTCTACTTGGTTAAGAAATAGAAATAAATCGATAAATACATTCCCTACATGGATTGTCTACCAGTTCCCTAGGTGAGTTATGAATTCTGCCAGTAAGGCTACCAAGTTAGCAGATGAAATTCTGTCTAACACCTCATCCACCTTCCCCAACATGAATGAATACTCCCTAGATCCGTGTTTTTTTTTTACATAAACACATGCAATTCTCACAGCTGTATTGAGACAATCATCATAGCATCTAGTTCCAGAGCCCCTTTATACGTAGCTAGTACTTCCTGTTTTCATTATTCACTTCCTGTTTCTCCTCCTTCCTCCTGCAAGACTTCAGTTTTATCAGTCACTGATGTTGTCACAGTAGTTTCATAACAGAACCACAGGTAAAAAACTGAGTAGGCAGGGTTTCGTTGGATCACCCAGATGTTAAGTTCAAGTTGAGACTTTTCACTACTTGAGAGGTAGGCAGTGGAAAATTCAGAGAGCTATTGTGTTTGATCTTTTATGAATTCAAAATCTATGCACAAGGTCTTGCACTTGCTTGGTTTACTTGTTATTAACCTCATGATTAGGTGATGCCAAGTTGTGCCTGTAGTGTGCAGGTTAGGAATTATGAGGTTGATACATGTGTGTGTGTGTGTGTGTGTGTGTGTGTGTGTGTGTGTGTGTGTGTGTGTGTGTGTGTGGGTAGCCTCTAGGAATTTGAAATTAGAGGTGGGCTTGGGACTGCTGAAGGTCTCTGTAATGAAGTTGTGCATGGAAGACTACCATTTATTTTTTTAAAGATTTATTTTGTGTCTTTCCTTTTCTTTAAATTATTTACTTATTGCTTTCCTACTTTTGTACTACCAGTTTGCAGTGTACATTGTGTTGTTTTTTAACTTGCCATGCTCAATATCTGAGTTTTCTGTCAGAAATGTGGTATGGTTCTGTGACACATAGTTCATTGAATCACAAATAAGCAAATACATCTGGGTGAAATGTGCTTCTCTGATAAAACTAGAATTACACAAAAGGTATATGGCCTGTTTGATGGGAGGCTGTAACTTCACACCTCAATATCTTAATGTAGTATACACTGAAATCAGCATGTATCAGAGAAATTAGCATTGTGTGACTTACAACCTCATCATTTAGTCTGCGTTTCATAAACTGTCTTCAGTTATGACGACACATATTCCATCTATTTTGACTTTTCCTACAGGCTGACTACTTTAATTCGGTTCATATTGTACCGTTATCTTCAGGGATGTATAAAAAAATAGATACCAGAAAAATGTGCATTTGTCATACAACATTTGAGTGGGCAAGCTAATCAGTCGGTCAGTTAGTGACCAATAGTGTAAAACAGCATACTTGATGAAGATGTAAAGGTTACAGCAGGTGACCTCAGAACTGATTATATTTGATGAGTAGCAGTGTCTCAGGCTACTGCATGAGCATGTTGAATAGTCCCCAGTCCAGAAAATGAGTCTAGTTTGTTGTACTTGCTATTTGATTTTACGTTTATACTGCTGATCATGCTCAGACTCAAAACAGTCTTGGGTTTCAGAACCAGACAACAGGGTGCAGATTTAAGGCTGACTCATCAATGCATGTGGCAAATAGTGGTAGTATAAAATACAGCTTGAAAGTACAACTGGCATTTTTAATAGGGTGTCTGAGTGAGAAAGGAACATTTCTTTGAAAGATCCCCTAAAGAACTGTGATTTAAATTTTAATTGTAACATCCACTTGTGTATGTTTGCTGTGAAAGCAGTACTATTAAATGTGTATCATTTTCATTTGAGGATATCATTCTTGTATAGTGATAACACTGTGGTGGTGGTGCTGTGGTAGCATTGTCGCCTCACAGTAAGACGTTGTCTTGTTCGATTCTCAGCTAGAGCATCTTCTGTGTGGAGACATACATGAATGGGCGTACCTTCGTTGAAGGTTATGCATCGGGGCCGGCAACTCGGCATGTATAAATTTACTGCCAATCATTAGTGGACCGGATTTCCGCTGTGGCGACCCGGAAAAGCCGAAAGACACAACAACAACATTCTTGTATAGTGATAACATAATTTACTGTGCAGATAACATCCATTGTTCATATTCAACTCTTCCAGAATGGCTATGTCTAAATGTGGCACGTTTCCAAAGAGTGCTCATAGAGGTAAAAAGACTATCATCAAATACCATTTTTACCTTTGTAAAACTGTCCTGTTTTTAGTACTACCTAGATTTATAGACACTTGTTCTCTGCTCTGTTACACTTCTTACAGTTTTAGTCCCAGCAGGTAAATAGCACATGACCTCAGAAGTAATTAATTGCCCTTTCAGCAATTAAGGTATGACTGCATAACCACCTTGCATTAATGTGAAAGTGTATTTTTTCTTCCTTGCATTAATTATCCAGTTGATTTCGGATGGTAAGGGTCTCATACTGTAACCATTTGAAATGTCAGGACCTGCTAGAGGGAGTCCTGAAACACAGAGACTGAATGGCTGAAAAACAGATTTATACATATTAAGTCTGAGGTGGACATTTCTCATGATATTCCCTTTTCTGCAAGGTATGGCAAGCTCCAAGGTGATTTAAGTTTGGAGGGAGCTTTTGCCCACATTAGGGGGTGCAAGGGAGCTTGTAAGGTTAAAGGAGAAGAGATATCAGAATCCCTCTTTTCCTGTTTTTTTTTTGGCTTGTTGACACTTAGCATTACAAGTGCCAACATTTCAATAGGAAGCCATCTCTAATCCATAATAAGTTGATTATGATCACAGACATGGTCATAATCACCAATATTAAGCTTATTACACCTTATGCTCTGGTGCTTATATGGTGTGTGGTGGTTCAGTATGCCTTATAACAGTGGTGGTGGAATTTTCTGGGTGTGACTCTCCTCGAATAAAATGTCTGCTAGAGAAAAGTTACTTATACTTGTCCCGCACCTCACATCTCCGTAGATCAAGTGTTACAGGCCCTATCCAAGGCAATAATGCAGCTTCCATGGGACCTGATAGTATATCAGGATGTATTCTGCACCTAAGTACAGGCTTCATTCCAGCAGAGTGGAGAACAGCCATTGTCATCCCCTTGCACAAAGGTGGTGTCACTACTGACCCTGGAAACTCTTTCCCCATTAGCCTGGCAAGTCTAATCTGTAAAGCCATTGAGCGTATAATTATGGACCTCACAAGGGCATAGGCAATATCCAAGCACTTGACTCCACCCAGTTCGGATATGTCTCTTGAACCTGGTTGACTTTTTTGAGACTGTCAACAAGGCCCTAGATGAGGGAAAGTCAGTGCATACAGCTTACCTTGACTTAGCCAAGGCCTTTGACACAATCCCCCATTCAGGCATCATTGAAAACCTAATACAACTTGGTGTAAATCCCTGTCTCATCAGGTGGGTGGCCAACTGGCTCACTGACAGGACCCTCAAAGTTAAAATAGTCACCTCTACCTCTGATAGTAGAGCTCTCACTAGTGGAGTTCCCCAGGGATCTGTCCTGGGACCCCTACTGTTTGGCATCTATTTCTCAGAGGTCCAGGCAAAGTTAAAAGGCCTGTGGCTGACCAAGCTTGTGGACGACTGTAAGTTGGGTGCTGTCATTGACTCCCCCACGTGATGGTGACATACTGCAAGAGGGTCTCACAGCAACTAATGACTGGTGCCAAAGTCATGTATCGTCATACCTTTCAGCAAAAACATGACCCCTACTGATTACCACATCAACAGCAAACCCCTAAGCACACAACCTGTGGTGAGAGACTTGGGCACTCAGGTTGATAACAACCTCATGTTCGACCATCATGTAGCAGCAGTGGTCAGAAAAGCCTTTTACTTGTTTCATCTCATAAGTAAAAGGATTGCATCCAGAAAAAAGGGGGTTATTACCTCTCTATACTCCTCCCTCATTAGACCAATAATTGAGTATAACACCCCATTTGGGATATACCTCTCCAAACATCTGCACCAACTGGAAAGGCCACTGAAATACCTCACAAAGAGAATCCATGGCCTCCAACACCAGTCCTATGCAGACAGGCTCAAAACACTATCACTCTACTCGGTATCATACAGATTTCTCAGGGGTGATTTGTGTCTCGCCTACAAGGCAATCTCGGGCCCAGCCCTACTAGAGATGCTCCACATCCATAAGTGTAACTCCTCACACACTACCCGCTCAAAAAGCCTGAATCCAATGTGCAACATCAACAAAACCCACTGGAGAGACAGGTTTGTCTCCCAGAGGATGACCCGTCCCTGGAACAGACTTCCCATACATGTCAAACAGAGCACCTTTCTGACCCTATTCAAGCGTAACCTTGATGAGTGGATGAGAAACCACAAATTTGTCCCAGGAGTTCTACCTGTGTCCCTCATTGACAGGGGTGACAGGTGCTGACTGAGGTTTCTTTTTGGGGATAAACTCTTGGCTAGGCTTATAAGGGCCCCAAGGCCATTAGTCTAGTAACCTCCTGTTATCTTAAGATTCTATAACAGTACCAGGAGCATCAAAGAAACAAACTTCAAATGCTGGGTTTTACAAATGCTCAGGGGTGAGGTAAGCATACTGCTTGATTGCTTCTGCCACTTACGTGAAGAACAATTTCATGAGGTGTGAGCTGCAGTAGCCCTCCATTTTCAAGAAAAAAGTGACATGCAGTTTACTTTGATGCAAACATTTACAGTGGTGTAGAAGAGAAATGTGAAGCTTTGGTTACATAAACCACAGAAATAAAATACAGGCAGGATTTCTGTCACTGAAAGAATGAGCTAATTACAACACCAAGAAGTGGAACACAGTACAAAGATAATATTTACATAATGCAGTTAAAAGAACAAATGTATCATCCTCTTATGTTGCATCATTCATCAAAAAATATTGAAAATAACAACACTAAAGGAACTGGCCTGTTGTTTTATAGACTGTAGAAGTGAAATATGATTCTTCCATTTTATTGTTATGGTTTAATCTAACTTTAAATATGAACGAAGCAGCTTTATTTCACTCAGCTCTGTTGTGAAAATGTATTTTGATTATATTTGCTAAGGTCATGAACTGATTTGTGTGAGCACTGAGCAGTCATGAGATTTTATAATGCTTTAGCAAAAATGTACTTTAACAAAATGACTGAAAAATTAGGATTCAGCTGTTTAAACAACAATCAACAAGTGAAAACTCTGGGAGCACACTGCAGTCCGAGCGCTCAAACAATACACTCGACTGGATTATGAAATAGGCAGCAACTTTGAAAAAGTGTCAGATATTGTGGTAAAGCAGGTGACTGCAAGACCTGAGGTAAGTACAGAATCTCTGAAATTTTAAAACATTTTTCCAGGAAAAATGCCTCTGTCATAACCCTTATTCAGGAAATATGTCATATTTGTAAAACTGTTTAAAAAACACATGAACACATAAACATTGTAAAAAAAATATATATAAATATATATATATATATATATATATATATATATATATATATGTATATATATACACACACACACACACACACACACACACACATTATCTTGTTTGCTCGTTTCCTGCCTTTCTTAGCTAGTATAGTCCAGATCCCTATGTTCAGAGCTATCCAGACCTTGCTGTGGTAGAGGGAAGTCCTACCAGGCTTTGCTGGTTTTAGGACTTTATTTCCCGTGTTCAGAGCTATACAGACCTTGCTGTGGTAGAGGGAAGTCCTACTACTTACCAGTGGGAGTGGTGAGCATTGTACTGCCTATCTAACACTAGAGGAGTGGATGTTCTTCGTGTTTCACTGTTGCAGTCATTACATTTGGGTAATCTGCTGGCAGGTTGCCCTTAGTTGGCCTGATTAACAAAGTCTTGGGTCCTGCATCAGTTGCTGTCCCTTCTTCCATGATGTCAGGTCGTCAGGGGTATAAAACATGCAGCTGGCACCATTACATCAGTCTTTCTTGCCATGTGGTGCCCGAAGCAGAAGCAGTTCGCAAGTGCCGGTTGGCCAACTCCTGAAGTTTTCGTTTTCGAGTTTCAGAACCAAAGTCTTCAACTTAAAGCTAAGTACCCCATTGGGGAAACTTTTTCTTGCTCCTTACCGATGTCAGTAAAAGTTAGTAATTGCATTACTTGTGGGAAGCAAATACCTCATAAAGATTTTCATTCGTTCTGTATTCCTTGCCTAGGCCCTGACCACTACGTATCTTGCTGTCAGTTTTGTGCTTTATTTAATCAGCGCAGTATCCATCGTCGTTATATTTTTGCCTCTAAATATTTCGGTTCTCGGTTTAATTATCCAGAAATGTCATCAGTTAGCCATCCGACTACCGGGATTCCGAAAAAAACACAAAGATTAAGACAGGCCGCTGAGGTCCAAAACTGCAGACGATGCTTCTCCTAAGCCAGTCGACAGTTCGCTGGTACTCTGTGAGGTGCTTTCGTAGCCTCTGATATCCGCTACTTCTGATTCGCAGGCCTCTACTGAGACCCATTCGGAGTCCGGTATGCCGCGAGATACTTCAACTATGGAACCCATGGATGCCTCTACCTTGGATGGGTCTGGAGCCGCTGTGCAGGCACCGGCTTCTGAAGGTGTATTCAGGCCTACAGACTTGCATATTAAAACGACACCTCCTTCATTACTAACTCTAATCAGGGGTAGTCAACCTTCTAAGAGGCCTAGGGCTGAGTTTGATTATGAATTTTCTGATCAGGATTCTGTTTCTTCTGACTCTTCTGATGACCTGGATTTGTCCATACCTACTTATGAGGATTCTGATGCAGAGGATTCCATTACCCTTTACATACTTTAAGGGTGCATTTTCACTGGGAAAGCCATTAATTTTCTGATTCAAAAAAGAGGCTTGGGGATTTCCTTCTTCTGCCTCAGCATAGGCCTTTGGCTATACCTCCTGTACTAGACATTGTTGATGTTTTCTCAGAATCCAGTTTGGCCCCTGATTCCCTGCCTCCTGCTCCTAGTAAACCTCACAGATACTACAGGGTTCCTGAGTCACACAAGTTCCTTTTCAAAAATACTGTTGCAGATCCATTGACTATTTCTCAGGGGCCCAAGGGCATTAAGGCTTCTACTGCTAAAAATCCTACCTTTTCTGATAGAGACTCCAGGGCGCTGGATAGACGGGGTAAAAAGGTTTATACTTCTGCAACCTTGGCAATCAGAGCTTTAAACTGTCAATTTCATATGTTAAAATATCAGCAACATGTTATTGGACTGCTTAAACAGAAAATAATGTTGATTCCTGACTGTGTGGAAAATAAAGATTTGCAGGACTTAATGCATTCTGCTGAACAAGTTGGAAAACATACTTTGCAATGTGGTTTTGATTCTTTAGAGGCCTCTTGCACGGCTGCTGTTACTGGGTCTGTCCTTAGAAGGCATGCTTGGCTTAAGGAGCAGTCCTTGCCTGATCATGTTAAACTAAATTGTCGGATGCTCCTTTAAATCAGGACTGCCTATTTGGCAACAAGGCTGAAGAAGTTCTTAAAAAGATGGAAGATAAAGCTAAATCTATGCAAACTGTTAAAAGATTTTTTACAAGTGCAACCTCCTAGATTTAGTAGGCACTGGCCTACTAAGAATTGGTCCTTTCCAGTCCCTTTCAGGTCTTCTCAAGCCAAACCCAGACACAGCAAAAACCCCAGGTTTCAGTCCCAAGGGACTCTCAGAACCAAGCAGTGGGGGGCCTCCACTTCCAAATCTGGAAATAACAAGACACCCCTATGGTAAACAGTCTCAATTACTTCCTTTTAAAAGTACCAAGCACTTATCTTTTGACCGCCCCTTTGGGGGGAAAGATTGCTCTTCATGCAAAGAACTGGGAACTCATAACCCAGGATAAATGGGTTTTAAATATAGTGTCCCAGGGATACAGATTTCATTTCCACATGTTGCCAACACCAAATGGGTGGCCAGACATGCCTCTAAATCAGTGGGCAGAAGCTCAAAAACAAGTACTTTCCCTCTTAAGCATGGAGGCTATTCAACTGGTACCAGAAGAGGAAAAGGGACAAGGTTTCTACTCCAGACTTTTTCTGATACCCAGAAAAGACAAATTGTGGCGTCCAATCCTGGACCTGTCTACTCTAAACACCTTTCTGGAGATTCCAAAATTGAAGATGCTGACTCTTCATCAATTACTTCCTATGCTAGGCAAAGGTGCCTGGTTGGCAACTCTAGATTTAAAAGAAGCATACCTGCACATCCCAGTCAGGGAATCTTGCAGAAGATATCTACGCTTCAAAGCAGGCTACTCTCATTATCAATTCTCTGTACTGCCCTTTGGCTTTTCTACTGTGCCCAGAGTATTCACAAAGTGCCTGGCTCCAGTTATTGCATTTTGCAGGCAAAGAAGTATTCAAATATACTCATACCTGGACGATTGTCTAATTCAGGCAGAAAGCCAGGGCATACTTTTAAATCATCTGGTGTTTGTAAGAAGGGTTCTAACTTGTCTGGGGTACACGATAAATGAAAATAAATCACAACTGGTACCCTGTCAACAAATTACATTGCTGGGAGCAAGTTTGAATACAACTTCTCAGATGGTTTACCTTACACCAGAAAAGAAAATTCATTTGGTAACCTATTTCAAACAAGTGGCCACAAAAACCCTGCTATCTGCAAGGCAAATACTGCAACCCTTGGGGTTCGTGGCCCCCTGCATTCTACTAATTCCATATGCAAGACTGCATATGAGGAAACTACAGTGGTATCTAAAAAGCCTATGGAGTCAACATTCTCACAGCCTGGAAACAACGATTCCTATCATACCTTGCCTACACCTAGAGTTCCTCTGGTGGGTAGAGGCCTGCCACCAAAACAAGGGACTACCATTTACACTACCCCCTGCCGCCCAAACAATAACAACAAATGCATCAGACTATGCATGGGGGGGCTCACCTGGCAGGGAAGTGCATTCAGGGCAAATGGAACCCAAGTCAAATGCACCTGCATATCAATCAAAAAGAAATGTTAGCTGTACAGAATGTTCTGACAGCCTTCAAGGACTACATTCTTCCAGGACAACTAATGGTAAAAACGGACAACACCACGGTTATGTGGTACATAAACAAGTAAGGGGGCACACATTCCTACCCCCTCTGCAGACTAGCCATGGCATTGTGGAACACAACCTTGAGCTACCAAGTGCACCTACAAGCTCAATTCCTGCCAGGAAAATTAAATACACTGGCAGATGGAATGGACTAAGCAGAAACCTCATGAACCCACACGAGTGGAAACTGGAACCAAGGATTTTCAACATGTTGACAAGTGAATGCGGGAGCCCAGACATAGATCTATTTGCCTCCCCCCAGAACTACTTGTCCAGTTGGACAAGTTTTGCACAAAGACTCCCCACAAACAAGCCTGGAAAGTGGATGCTCTGTCCTTCAGCTGGAAAAAAAACTATCAGTCTACGCCTTCCCCCCGCTGCCTCTGCTCGCCAAAGTTCTACTAAAAGTCAAACGGGACAAACCAAGGATGATCTTGATTGCTCCAGACTGGCTGTGCCAACACTGGTACCCCCTCCTGCGCAGTGTGTCGCACTTATCTCCATAGCACCTGGCTCAGATCCCTTCCCTGCTGTCCCAGCAGGAGAACCAATTTCTGCACCCTCAGCTTCCAACATTGAACCTTGCAGCCCGGCTAATCACTTAAATTCTCCCTTTTCATCCCTCAGCAAACCAGTGATGGATGTCATTTTAGAGACAAGGAGATCTAGTACTAGAAAATCTTATGCTGACAAATGGAAAAGATTCTGTGCCTGGAACGAATGTCAAGGGATGAGCACAGCAGCGCCCAATTTACCTCAGATTTTGCAATACTTAACTGAGATGCTTCACAAGGGCCTGTCTCTTTCCTCCATTAAAATCCACGCCTCAGCCATTTCAGCTCATTATAACACAGAACCTCCCCTCTTCTGTCATCCTCTGCTCAAGCAGTACCTCAGAGGGGCAAAAAACGTGAGACCACCCAGGAGAGCTCCAACCCCTGCCTGGGACCTTAACTTTGTATTGGAGAAATTCACTCCACCTCCTTTTGAGCCAGCTGCTACTGCAGACTTAAAATGTCTTTCTTGGACAACAGCTTTCCTTTTAGCAATCACTTCAGCTAGAAGGATATCTGAATTGCAGGCACTTATGGCAGTGGAGCCTTTCATCATCTTTCATGCAGAGTGTCACTCAGGACCAATCCATCCTTCATGCCCAAGGTGGTATCCAGTGTGGCTCTTAATCAGTCCATTCATTTACCAACATTCTTTCCCAATCCACAGAACAAAGGAGAATGGATTACGCATTCCTTGGATGTGCACAGACAACTTAGATTCTACTTGGACAAGACTAAACCTCGAAGAAGATCTGAACAACTGCTGGTAGCTTTTGCTGCAGGGGCAGAGGGGAAGGCTATTTCAGAACAAACCATTTCTAAATGGATAAGCCATTGCATTCATTTCTGCTGTAAGCACCATGGAAAACCTATCCCCCGGGGATCAGATCTCACTCCACCAGGGCTGCATCTACTTCTGCAGCCTTTCTCAGAGGTGTTCCTACCAGGGACATCCTAGAAGCTGCTACCTGGAGTTCTGTACATACTTTCACCAAGCATTATCATTTACCAATTTTCTCTAAATCCAGAGCTGGCTTTGCCATTGCTGTCTTGCAGGTCCTTATAGCTGGCCCTAATGCTATATAAACTCCTCCTCCCAACCATAGCTTTGGGAATCTACCAAAATGTAATGACTGCAAAAGTGAAACACGAAGAACATAGTACAGTTGTGTACACTTACCATAAATGTAGATGTTCGAGTGTATTCACTGTTGCAGTCCTGGTTACCCTCCCTCCAGCCCCCTAATTTCTTCTGAGTATACCTCTACTTTCCTTTACTATGCTTAAAAGTCTTTTTGATGTATTTGCTTTTTATTGGAGGTATTCCTTTGTATTTTGTATGTTTATTTGCTCCCCATTAGGGGGGCACCTGACATCTGGGGTAAGAAAAACTGATGTAATGGCGTTGGCTGCATGTTTTAAAACCCTGATGACCTGACGTCTTGGAAGAAGGGACAGCAACTGACGCAGGACCCAAGGCCGACTGAGGGCAACCTGCCAGCAGATTACCCAAATGTAATGACTGCAACAGTGAATACACTTGAACATCTACATTTATGGTAAGTGTACACAAATGTACTTTTCCAGCTCTGAAACTGTAATTTTATTAGCCATTTTGGGCTGATTTCTATCCCTTTCAACTTTCTGGCTATGGTTAAACTATTCCAGGTGCCAGAAAGTCTGCTCTTCAAATTTTCCCTTAAAACTAGTTGTTTTCTCAGTAGAAGCATTGAAATCTGAACCCCTGTGACTAGCACTTGCTCTAGAACCTGCTGGAAAACACTAGGAAGCCTTAAACTAATACAAGCACTCAACCATCCTTGTTAATAAGGAGAAATTAGTTGTAGGCACTAAACAGCCTATAATTGCAAAGTACCTTGCAAAGGTAAGGGAAAACAGCTCTTGTACTTTACAAAAAAGCACCTAAACAGGCATGTCCAAGGGTCAGCTTCTGGTGATTTCTCCTGTCCACCTGGTGAATCTGGGCATACTGGGGCAATGCAACAACTGCCCCATGTACACAGACAACCCTCTCCTCCTACCACCCAACACTACAACTGGCAAGGGATGCACTTACATAGCCAAACTGGAAGCAAAGCTCTCTGCCAGGATTGTGCTAGACAGTCAAGAGGAGAAGGTTAACACCTGCACTATACCTCAACCAACACATACCCCTTCAAAACCCATACCATCAACACCCACACATAGCAACACTAAACCCACATATGTTGAGGCCCATAACATTAACCTGCTCAAGCAACAAGGACCTCCAAAGCTGAAACACAAACATCAGTCACAACCAAAGTGACACATAGCTCACAACACCAGTGTGCCACCCAACAACAGCCCCTGAGGCAAGAAAATGTACCCAGCACTTTAGTCACAGGTGACTCTATAGTCAGACACACTGATGTCCCACTCACCAGGCTGAACAAGGAGAAAATTACAGTCAGCTGCCTGTCGGGTGCCAGGATCTGCCACATAACGCATGCACTCAAGTCACGCCACAACAAGTACAAATACGACTCTTGTCATTGTCCATGCTGGAGTGAATTACTTGAGACGTACCTCCCTGGACTACATGAAAAGAGACATGGAAGAGCTCTCGGATCATGTGTCCCAGGCAGGTATGACCCTAGCCCTGAGCAGCATCCTGCCTTTAGGATTCAGGTTACTGGCTAAAGCTCTTGCCACCCCTATAGTGCCTTTTTTAGGCAAGGTTCAAAGGACAAAACCACCACTATAACAGTTACAAGCATGCAAAATCTGAAGGTAATGCTACTCAATGCTAGAAGTCTAAACCTCAAAATGCACTCTCTCTCGGCACTCTTAAAAATGGAGAACATCGATATCTGTGCAGTAACTGAGACCTGGTTCAAGGCTCCAGAGAGCACCCCTTCAATACCAGGCTACAACTCTTACCACACTTATTGGCTGCCAAAACCAAGACCGAAACACTAAAGGCAGAGGAGTGTCCATATTCACCAAGGATATTCACATCTCCAGGCTAGTTGCCCAACACAATGCATCTGAAATTCTCCATAGGTTCATAGGTTCATACTAGGCTATCTGCCCTAGGACATTTATAAGCCTAGCCAGAGTGTTTGGCTTTCGCCACCCATTTTAAATTAATTTTGCTATGCCCTTTTTCAAGGTTAGTATACTGTGCCTGTGTCTAACAGTGACACAGAAGTGATACCCGCGGTAAACCTATGATCTCCCATCCACTCATCAAGATTCCTCTTGAAGAGAGTCAATGAGGGACTCTGCCTAACCTGGACTGGGATTTTATTCCAGAGTGAAGGGAGCATCTGGGTTATGAATCTGCCCCTCCAGCATGTTCTATTTATTTCAGTGCTGAGGTTCAAGTCTCTCGAGCGCATAGCTCGATGGGATTTGGATTTTCTGAGGTGCAGCATGTCCATTAATTCTGGGTTGGACATGGCTTTATACGTCAGGCACAGATTGCCTCTGAGCAGGCGGTATGCCACTGAGTAGAGCTGGAGTTTCTTTAACTGGGCAGCATATGGCATCTGTTTGAGCCCTTTGATCCTCTTAGTGAGGTACTTTTGGGGTCTTTCCAGTTGCTGCAGGTGTCTGGTAAGGTACATCCCAAAAGGGGCATTGTACTCAATTATGGGCCTGATGAGGGATGAGTAAAGAGGCACGATGACCTCCCTGATCTAGATGTGAATCCCTTCATGATTAGGTGGGCTATATAAAATGTTTTTCTAACCACTTTGGCCACGTGGTTGTCAAATGAGAGATTGCTATCAACTTGGGTCCCCAGGTCCCTAATTACTTCTTCTGTACTTAATGGATTACCACCTATGTGGTAATTTGTGGGCACTTTGTTTTTGCCAAAGGGGATGACTATACACCTTTTGGCGTTTAGCTTGAGGCCATGGCTCTGGCACCAGTTGTCTGTTTCTATGAGGCCCTTTTGGAGGATGCTTGTGTCGGCTGGAGAGTCTATTATGGCACCCAGTTTGCAGTCATCTGTGAACTTGGTCAGCCACAGTCCTTCCATGTTGACCTGTACCTCCGAGAAGTATATACCGAACAAGAGAGGTCCCAGGACTGAGCCTTGTGGGACGCCACTTGTAACTGGTTTGGAGTCTGACATGGCTCCGGCAATTCTAACCATGTGGGTTCTGTCCTTGAGCTAGTTTGCAACCCATCTAGTGACATAGGAGTTTATATTTAAGCTGGTGAGCTTATCTATAATGCCCGAGTGGGGTATTGCGTTGAAGGCTTTTGCGAGGTCCAGGTAGGCTGTGTGGACCACCTTCCCCTCGTCAATGGCCTTGGTGACTGTTTCAAAGAAATCAACCAGGTTTAAGAGGCAGGATCTGCCCTTAACAAAGCCGAACTGGGTAGGATCCAGTGTCTATAGATCCCCAATATCTTTATTTATGAGGTCCATGATGATCCTTTCCATAGCTTTGCAGATCAAGCTAGTCAGGCTTATGGGGCGATAGTTTCCAGGATCCGTTGAGGCACCACCTTTGTGGAGAGGGACCACTGTTGCTGTACGCCACTCTTTGGGTACATATCCTGTAGTATGGCTGAGATTGAACAGTAGTTTTATGTTTGGGTTTAGCTCTTCTTGGAGTTCATGTAGGACGCAGCCCGGGACACCGTCTGGTCCCATTGATGCTGTGTTTTTTGCTTTGGAGAGGGCGGCTGTTACCTGAGCATCTGAGATGTCAGGGGGGCAGCACTCTGGTATAGATATTTGCCCTTTTGGTGGGGAGGGGGGAAGAAGTTTGTGCTGAACCTGTCAGCTAGGAGGTTGGCAATGTCTGTGGGTTCGATGTATTTTTTGTCATTTTGGTGTAATTCTGAGCATATCTGGGAATTCCCACCCAGGTTCCTAACATAACTAAAGAAAGCCTTGTGATTATCCTTAGTGTCCTGTGCAATTTTTCTCTCAAAGCTGGCCTTAGACGATTTTATGAGTGCCCATAGTTTTTTGCTAATACTGATCAGAGATGCCTTCCATTTTTGGGATTTTGCTCTATCATGTAGTAGCTTCCTCCTTCTGTTGTATAGTTTGTTTATGGCTGAGGTCCACCAGACAGGACGTCTTCCTTTGGAGGATTGGGTCTTGGTTTTATTTGGGATCGCATGATCCATGCATTCCTGAAGGTGTTCATAGAATGCGTTTATAAAGGATTCTGTGGTCTGGGCCGTATTTTCCACAGGCTCGGGGGCTTTGAAGGATTCCACCTCAGTTTTGGAGTGTGAAATTTGCTTTAGAGAAGTTTTTCACTGTGGTTTTCTGGGCAGGGGGTGGGGTCAGGATGTGAATATCCAGTGAGATTAGTTTATGGTCTGATCTTACCAGTGAGGGATACACTTCTGGTCTGGAGCATAGAGTTCCCATGTTGGTGATGATCAGGTCCAGTATGTTTTCCCCTCTTGTGGGAGTGGTAACAAGTTGTTCCATAGCATTTGAGTTTATAAATTCTAGGAACCTTTGGGCTAGGGTGTTGGAGCTAGAGTAATGCTCCCAGTCTATGTTTGGGTAGTTGAAGTCACCCAATATAATGGTGTTTGGAGAGACCTTCATATTTTCCAGTGTTCTCAGGAAGGCCGAGTGGGATTCCTGGGTTTGGGAGGGTGGTCTGTAGCAGGCTATAAACTAGAAGGCAGTTTTACCCACTGTTAGTTGCACATGGATAGTCTCTGATGCTTAGTGCTGTGCCACCAACCTGGAGGTGTGGGTATCTTTGACGAATATTGATACTCCCCCTCCTTTTGTGGTTCGGTCCAAGTTTTGGGGCCAAAAAGCATGGTATGAGGTATAACCTGGTAGTGCTGGGGTGCTCGGAGCCTTGAACCAGGTTTCTGTTACTGCACAGATATCGATGTTCTCCATGCTAAGGAGAGTTTCGAGTGCGTGCATCTTGAGGTTTAGACTTCTGGCGTTGAGTAGCATTACTCTTAGTTTCTTATCCCTTGTGATACCTATGGAGGTGGGTTTGTCTTTTGAGCCTTGCCTAAAAAAGGCACTATGGGGGAAGCAAGAGCCTTTTCCAATATCCGAAAGCCCAGGGGTGACAGGTGCAAGCCGTCCTTAGTGAAGCATCATGGCTTGTCGAGCATGTCATCCCAGGCTGACAGGCATTGGATCCCTTTTGAATGACACCAATACTTAAGCCAATTGTTGAAATTGATCATCTTGTCTTCATATTGTGGCATCATTCTTGGTGAGGGTAAGATGCTACTCAAGGTCAGGGTCATACCGGCCTGGGCTACATGCTCAGAGAGCTTCTCTATGTCTCTTTTCATGTAGTCCAGGGAGGTACGTCTCAGGTCATTCACACCAACATGGACAATGACTGAGTCATATTTGTACTTGCCTTGGAGTGACCTGAGTGCTTGTGTTATGTGGCGGATCCTAGCACCCGACAGGCAGCTCACCGTGACCTTCTCCTTGTTCAGCCTGGTGAGCAGGACGTCAGTGTGCCTGACGATAGAGTCACCTATTACAAGTGTATCAGGTGTGTTGTTTAGCCTTAAGGGCTGTGACTGTTCGGCACACTGGCTTTATGAGCTATATGTTGCACGTGTTTTGTTTTGGAGTAGTGGTTGCTTGGGTGTCTGCTTTGGAGGTCTCTGCTGCTTAGGCAGATTTTTATTTAGAGCCTCCAAGCATGTTTTTGTGTGTTTATGTGTTTGGTTTGCTGTCGTGGTAGGTTTATGTGAGACTGGAATTGTAGTGAGTGTGGTTTCCTTCTCCTCCTGACTTGTTACGCCAGTACTGAGTTGAGACAGCTTAGCCTTCAGTTTGGCTGTGTTGGAATTTGTTGGGAGGAGGAGAGGGTTGTCTGTACATGAGGCAGTTGTAACATTGCCTCAAGATTCCCAGATTCACCAGCTGGACCAGAGAGGAGATTGACAACTGACCTTTGGACATGCTAGAATAGTATTGGGAATTCCTTTATAATTGAAAAAAAGGGCCAATGGGGAACAAGGTACTCAAGGGGAGTTTGTGAGGGTGTAGTGCTTTTAATTTTTTAGTGCTGACGTATATAATTGCTTTAGTGAGCAAGTGCCAGGTAACTTAAATGCAAAAACAACAAACAGTAACTTTCTTTCAAGTGAAACAAGGAAATAAGTACATTAAGCAATGCAGATATCACTAGGGATCCACAGAAGAGCTGAAAAGCTGCATTTTAGGTGGAATTAGCATTTCAGGGAAATAACAAGCAAGCAAACAAACAACAAGCATACAAACAAAGCTAGATTCAGCAGGCCTGGATCTAGTCTATGCTACAGCAAACAAGGTGTACCAATTTCAGTAAGAAACAGTTCAAATATGCAGGCACTATAAGCCTTTAACCAGAAATTCCCAGCTCAGAAGGGCAGAGTCCAGCCTCTCCTCCCACAAGAGTGGAGACCACGAACCTTCTTAATGTAAAATAACTGGCCTGAAGCCCAAGTGCTTAAACCAGAACTAATACACTTTTAGAATAACAGACACTGAGCCCTCAATCAGCAGTTCCCAACTTAGAAGGATGTAAACTACCTGTCCTGCCACCACAGTCCAGGCCACAAACCTTCCTAATGTAAAACAACTGGTGTGAAGCCCAAGTGCTTAATCCAAAAGATTTAGAATGATAGCTACACTTTAATCAAGTTACTACCAAGCAGTAATAAATACAATTGAATACTTTAAAGAATGCCTGGATTAGTGCTCAAGTTATACAAACAAAGCTAGATTCAGCAGGCCTGGATCTAGTCTATGCTACAGCAAACAAGGTGTACCAATTTCAATAAGAAACAGTTCAAATATGCAGGCACTATAAGCCTTTTACCAGAAATTCCCAGCTCAGAAGGGCAGAGCCCAGCCTCTCCTCCCACAAGAGTGCAGACCACGAGCCCTCTTAATGTAAAATAACTGGCCTGAAGCCCAAGTGCTTAAACCAGAATTAATACACTTTTAGAATAACAGACACTGAGACCTCAATCAGCAGTTCCCAACTTAGAAGGATGTAAGCTACCTGTTCTGCCACTACAGTGCAGACCACAAACCTTCTTAATGTAAAACAACTGGTTTGAAACCCAAGTGCTTAAACTAAAAGGCTTAGAATGAGTTACACCAAGCAGTAATAAATAAAACTGAGTACTATTAAGATGATGCAAAAGCAAAATAAAGTAGGAAGAAACATAAATAGAGTAAAAGCAGATAATTTTTTTTTTTGAGTGAGCAAATGAGATGGGCCCAGGAGTTACAGGACAGAAACAAGTGCAAATGCAGGCCTTCAAATCAGAAAGTTGAGAGAGATGGAAGACCGCCCAAACGGCCAATAACTACAAATTCTGGGCCAGAACCACTCCTTATGTGGTAGACAGGTTACCTAATGCTTACCACTCCCACTGATAAGCTAGAAGGCTTCCCTCCAACACAGAAAGGCTTGTGGGGGCTCAGAAGCTTACAAACAGTCCTGGATACAGCAAATCTGTATCTGGAACACTAATTACAGGAAAGGTAGGAAACAGGCTTACAATTTTTTTTTCAGAAAAGTAGCAAAAACAGTATTAAACACAATTCACATGCAGTGCAAGCTGGGAGTATGTAGCAATATTAGTCCACACACAGTTTGAAAAAATGTAATTAAATTAAAAAGGACTAAAAGCAAGTGCAGAAAGGGTTTATTAGGTAGAATGCGGTAAAGAGATGGGACTGGGAGAGTGTCCTAGATCAAATCTACAGTGGGGCGGGCACTGCAAAAGCCACCAAATTTAAACTACAACCAAGAACAGGGAGGGGGGTGGAGAAGACAGTTTCAACAGAGATGTGAGGAATCACAGTGCAAATTATAAAACCAGAAAAATATATACTGATCTCTGTATATTTGCAGAACCGTAAGACAACAGATATCTAAGCAACAATTTAGCTCTATAATACAGAGTAATACAGAAAAATATACTCAGCTCTGTATATTTGCAGATAGTCTTGTAAGGCTCTCTCTCAGTGCACAGGTTCCAATTTGAATGCAGGCTGTTATTAACAGGTCAAAATTAAGGGAACCTGGAGTTAAGCAACACACAAGCTATAAAAAACGGTTATATCAGCTGAAGACAAGGCAGAAAATGAGGGGTGGGGGGTGGGGAAGACAGTTTCAACAGAGAGGTGAGGAATCACAGTGCAAATTATAAAACCAGAAAAATGTATGCAACTAGCACTAGGTATGACTACAATCCAAATTGTAGCTTGCTACAGATCCCCCACCATGCCCCAAGATTCTCACTACATCTTTCTAAACATACTAGAAAATGTTAAGATACAACCAAACACCCTAATACTGGGTGATTTCAACTACCCTGCCATTAACTGGGAAAACTACTCAGGTACCAACACCTTTTCCCAACGGTTCTTGGAATTCATAAATTCCAGTGCCGTGGATCAACTAATCTATTGTCCTACCAGGGCTCCAATATCCTAGACCTGGTCATTACCAACATGGGAGATAGATGCTCCACACCAGTGGTCACCCCCTCATTGGTCAGGTCTGACCATAAGCTAATCACCCTTGACATCCACATCCCAACCCCACCCCCCAGTAAGGAAACCTCTGCAAAAAACTTCTCCAAAGCCAACTTCATGCTACTCAAGTCAGAAGTGACAAACTTCATGATACCCATGCAGACGGGAGCTGAAAGTTCGACTGCTGAATCCTACACTAAGGCACTGTACGAGCACATCCACTTGTGCATGAATCGTGCCATCCTAAATAGAACCAAGACACTCTCCTCCAAAAAAAGGAAGCCAATCTGGTGGTCCCCTGCCATAAACAAACTATACAAAAGAAGGAAGAAACTATTGCAGAAAAGAGGAAAATCCCAGGATGCAAAAAACTCCCTTACCAGGGAAGGTCTACAAGAGGGTAGCGAGACCAGCTATGTTATATGGGTTGGAGACGGTGGCATTGACAAAAAGGCAGGAGTCAGAGCTGGATGTGGCAGAGTTAAAGATGTTAAGATTTGCACTGGGTGTGACTAGGATGGACAGGATTAGTAATCAGTATATTAGAGGGTGGGCTCAGGTTGGACAGTTTGGAGACAAAGCAAGAGAGGCGAGATTGCGTTGGTTTGGACATTTGCTGAGGAGGGATGCTGGGTATATTGGGAAAAGGATGCTAAGGATGGAGCTGCCAGGTAAGAGGAAAAGAGGAAGGCCTAAGATAAGGTTTATGGATGTGGTGAGAGAGGACATGCAGGCGGTTGGTGTGAAAGAGCATGATGCAGAGGACAGGAAGAAATGGAAACAGAAGATCTGCTTTGGCGACCCCTAACGGGAACAGCCAAAAGAAGATGATGACCAGCCCCAGTAAGAAGATGAGATCCCTCATAAAATCCTCCAAAGCAAGTTATGAAAATAAAATTGCTAAAGATTCCAAAGAAAACCACAAGGCATTCTATAGTTATATCAAGAATCTAAATGGCAATGCTCAGATCTGCTCTGAGCTACAGCAGAATGGCATTAAATATACTGATCTCAAGGATATTACCATTATCCTGGCAGATCAATTTAGTGCCAACTTCACCCCCCCCCCCTCTCACCCCCTAAAGCACCCATCTTAATACCAAAAGATTGCCAAATTCTGGTAATCATGGCCACACAGGTAGAAACCTCACTCTGCAAAGCTAAGAATACAGCATCCATGGAACCAGATGACATCCCGGGCTGCATACTACATGAACTAAAAAATGAACTGGCACCTCACCTAAGTGTCATGTTTAATCATAGCCTCACCTCAGGCTTCGTGCCCACTGAGTGACGCACAGCTACAGTTATCCCACTCCACGAAGGGGGGGAACTACCGTCCCATCAGTCTAACAAGCCTGATCTGCAAAGGCATGGAACGCATTATCATGGAACTTCAAACACTGGACCCCACCCAGTTTGGGTTTGTGAAGGGCCGATCTTGTCTCCTGAACCTGATTGACTTCTTTGAATCAGTCTCCAGAGCTGTGGATGAGGGTAAGGAGGTCCGCACAGCCTATCTGGACCACGCCAAGGCCTTTGACACCATCCCCCACTCTGGAGTCATAGATAAACTTACTAAGCTGGACTTTAATCCCTACATCACTCGATGGGTTGCCAACTGGCTTACTGACAGAACCCAGACTGTAAAAGTAGCTGACTCCAAATCCAGCTCCAGACAGATGACAAGTGGAGTACCTCAGGGTTCAGTCCTGGGACCACTCTTGTTTAGCATCTACTTCTCTGCAGTACAGACCAACACTAAGGGACTCTGGCTAACAAAGTTCGCAGATGACTGCAAACTGGCAGCCATTACTGAATCCCCAAATGATGTGGATATTCTACAAAAGAGCCTTACAGAAACAGATGCTTGATGCCAGAGCCATGGGCTCAAGCTTAATGCCAAGAAATGTATAGTTATCCCCTTTGGGAAAAACCATGTACCCATGAATTACCACATAGGTGGCAGTACACTAAACACCGAAAGTGTGATGAGAGACTTAGGGACACAGGTGGACAGTGGTCTCACCTTCAATAACCACATCACCACAACAGTCAGGAAATCCTTCTACGTGGCACACCTCATTACTAAGGGCTTTTCATCCAGGAAAAATTAAGTCATTGTCCCACTGTACTCATCCCTCATTAGACCCATTATAGAGTACAACACCCTGTTTGGTATGTACCTCACAAGACATCTGCAACAGCTGGAAAGGCCACAGAAATACCTCACTAAAAGAATCACAGGCCTAAAGCAGATGCCCTATGCTGACCATCTAAAAAATCTCCAGCTATATTCTATGGCATATTGTCTACTCAGAGGTGATCTCTGCTTAACATACAAGGCCATGTCAAACCCTGAGCTATTGGACATGCTCCACTTAAATCCCATTCCCTCAGAGCCACACGCTCTAGGGATCTAAACCTTGTCATCACAGTAAGTAAAACATGCTGGAGGGATAGGTTCCTGACCCAGAGACTCCCCATACTCTGGAATAGACTGCCCATACATGTCAAGGTTCCTTGGCCCTCTTCAAAAGGAACCTTGAAAATTGGATGGGAGATAGGAAATTCACCTCGGGGATCACGTCAGTCGCCCTGCTAGACAGAGGTTCAGGGAAGCAAATATTGTGGGAAGAAATATCCAGGGAATTTTTATGGCTAGGCTTGTATAGGCCCTAGGGCCGATAGCCTAGTACCAACCTATGAACACTGTTAATAAAGCAGGTCACTACAGTTTCATGCCATTGCTTCTTGCTTATAAGTGCCATACATAAATGGTTGTGTCTTTTGACTTTTCCTGGTTAGGGGTCGCCACAGCGGGACTCCAGTTTGCTAATGATTGGCAGTAGAGCTTTACATGCTGGCTTGTCGGGCCTAACGCACAACCTTCAATGAAGGAACGCCCATTCACGCATGTCGCCACACAGAAGGCGCTCTAACTGAGAATCGAATGGGCAACGTCTAACTGTGAGGCGACAACGCTACCGCACCACCACCGCAGTACATAAGTGCCATACATAAATAAAAACATAAAATAAATATTGTAGAAGTGAATATCTTTATGTTACTCAGACTGGTTTTGGAGAACATAGGTATGTTTCAGATGCAGGAATAGGCAATAGAACGTGCTCTGTTGTCTTAATCTCCACTTAGACATCATAATGATCTTCCATAGCAGGGCACTTCTATAGGCTAGACTTCTAAAGGCTCCAGGCCATTAACCGAGTACACACCTATGAACCTATAATGATTTGAATGCTTAAGGTCACAGCTGTTACAGTGGAGGCATTTTCTGTGTGCTAGGGCTACAAATAAAGAAATAAATAAAATAAAGTTCATTCCACTTGTACCTAAGGAAGCATATTGCCTCACAGGACTAGTTACAGCCTCAGCTCGCATAACAGATATAATATGCAGAAGAAGCAATCGAGTAATTGGGCCTGAGTCGAAATCAATTTATGGTGACTGTATGAGCAGACAATGTGCGGGATAAATACTAATTGTTTAATAGTTAAAGCCTCAGCTGTCATAACAGATATAATCTGCAGAACAGATGTACTTATTATGCCCTACAGTGTAAAAGTTTTAATGTTTTACACAACTGTGTAAGGATGCAATTGCTTAACTGCATCTTTATGACTGATCTAGATGACAAATCCTTCCATATTCCTCCCCACTTCCTAACTGTCACTGTCATATTCCATCAGATCTACTTACAGTCACTTACCGCACACCTACATACTCTTACCTGTCTCACCACTACTTCCACAACATAATTTCTTCACTAATTTTTCCACCCTTTTATAACCTTAACCCCAGCTTCTCTCTCCCCGTTAGGAGACACATACTTACCACTTGCCCATTCTTGTTTATACCATGCATTCCATCACATCACCATCCACTCCAGTAACCAAGCTGGCTCTCTGTTTAGCATACAATGTCCATCACTATTTAATAGTCATGCAGTCCTCTAGATATCATTTTCTGTGCACACATGCAGTCTTTCTTACATCAAATCCTAACACACTTGTCATTGTATCACCTCCCTCCCCAGACTTTCACATAGCCTTCCCTAAACATTTTTCCCTTTTTACCCATAGCTCTGTCACTGAGTAACTCCTCCTTCATACTTCTCTTCAAAAACTTCAAACACTCCTATGCACCCCTGCAAAATAAAATGCACATGAAAGCAAAAATTTAACTGATGGTGCTGTTCACATACAACATCCTATCCTCCAAAATCCACCTCTTTCGAGAAATACAACCCTCACCTGTGTCCACTCACAATTCCATCCTATCTCCCATTACAGCCCTCTGTCCACCCATTTCATCCAGGGACCATACCAAAGTAAAGATTCTTAACTTCAACACCAGCAGCATAACTAATACAGTAACAGACCTCCATGTCTGGATAACCTTACATTCTCCCGGTATCCTTAACATCTGTGAACCCTAGCTAAAACCACAGATTAAAGCCCAGAAATTACTCCTCCAGGCTGTAATATCTGTAGACTTGACTGTGCTTCAAAAAAGAGGGGAGGTGTTACTATAATGAATTCTAACACACTTGGACTCTCTCTATGCACCCATAATTGCCATGCCTTCTGCACACATAAAGTATGTATGGTGACCCATGTATATCCCACCAACTGGCAACATCTCTGCTGTGAAATGCATTCTGTCTTGGTTATTATCAAACATCCCCTGTGAAACAATTATTCTTGGAAACTCCAATATAAACTACCTTCTTACTAGGGATTCCACTCCTGTATTACTAAATCTGTTTGGCTTCTCTCAAGTCAGTAAGTCTAACAACAAACAATCCTTACTTGATTGGGTGTTAACATCTAACCCAAACAAAATGTCATCAGCAGGAACCTTGTCAGATAGTCTCAATGATTATTTCCCCAACTGTTTAATCAGAAACAATATCCATGCTCCCAAAAATATCAATATATAGAAGCAAGCACTCTAACCAGATTCAATCCAGATATGTGACACATGACATTAAAGTCAGTTAACAATCCCCTCGGAAGATGACATACTCAGAGTTAACTCTACCTTTCTCAGCAGACTGAACATACAGGCAATCCTCAAAATAAAGACGGTTAAGTAAAACACTGCTTCTAGTTATCCCTAGATACTATACAACTCATGCATGCAAAAAACAAAGCATGGCAAAACTGGCAGCAAAAATAACCTAACAAGACCTTCAAATCTTCAGATATCAACATAGTCTTACCAAATATAAAGCAGTAACAACAAAATCAATTACTGTTTCAGCTAACAAACTACCCACCACAAAATAAAATCTCAAAAAGTGTTGGGGTCCGTAAACCAGCTCTTGAACCCACACAGAGCTCATTAACCCTACCCTGATCTAAATCTAGAAAATATAGCCACTGTCTTTAACTCCCACTTTAAACTTCATTAATTCATTACTCCAAAATAATAGCAGTAAAGCATTGTATAATAACTATCAAACAAACCAACCATCTATTTGCTTTTAGAATGAAAGCAGGTAGTTTTGCTTGCTCACCTATTCCAATTTTGGCAGTAAAAAAAATGCCATCTACCACCTTAGTTATTGACAACCTACCTGGGAAGTTTATGAAGAAGGCTATAGATGCCATCTCCATCCTCATATACAGATCAACCAAAGACTCCAGTGTCCTGAACCTTTGAAAGAAATCCTATATCTTATCTCTTCCCAAAGGCAGGAATACTGCTGAGCTCTCCAGCTATAGGCTAATAGCCTTACTCTCTCCTTTCTCTATAATTCTTGAAAAATGCATCCACACTCGTTACTTAAACACATGGTAACAGTAACTTATTTTTTTACTACTCAGCATGGCTTCAGACCACACCTTAACACTACAAATATTCTTCTAATCATTACACTGTCAGCCAAAGTCATAACTCAGATAGTGTGGTAACGATGTTATTCTTAGATTTATCCAAAGCCTTAGACAGTGTCTGCCATGCTAAGTTACTACAGCAACCAACTAGCAAGCATTGGACTGTCATACTCTTCCCACTTTTTACTTCAAAGCTATCTCTTCGAAAGATCATAGGCAGTCACATGGCAATCAGTTTACTCAAACTTCTTACCAGTCTCTGTCAGGATTCCTCAGAACTCCAAACTCAGCCAGCTTCTGTTTAACATTTTCTTTAAAAATTTACATTCTGCCTCTACACTTGCGGAACTCATTCAGTATGCTAACAATTCTATTCTTACATACTTAGGACAAAATCTTTCTCAACTCCAACAACTAATCCAAGAGTCCTTCACCTCCATTAGAACCTGGCTGCCCAACTGCATTCTCACCGCAAATGCCAAAAAGGCAACGCTGCTCCTTTTTACCAGCAAGACATACACTTTAGCCAAACCTAACTTCAGAATCACAGCAATCGAAGATAGTCTCAAACTTAAAAGTACTTGCTGTCACCTTTAACAGTAGCGTAAAATGTAATCTGTATATTCACAAAGCTATAAAAAAACAGCAAAAGCTAGGTGTGCTATACAGAGCCAAACATTACCTTATGGAAAAATAGTAGATCCACTCTGGCTTTAACATACCTGCTACCTACACCTCTTTGTGCCTCTCCTGTTCTTCCCAATCTACAATCTACAGCAGTGTTACATGAAAATTGTTTAATTTGCATCCAACAAACCATACTCTTGTCATCATTACATCACCCCTGAACACCTGCACTGGTTAGAGTTACCACACTAAATTGTCTTCTCCCAATTAAGTGTGGCACATAATTCATTGTAGCACCCTAAAAGCTGTCTTGTCATAGACACTGTGCTTCTACCATACTCCCCGAACCATCCCCTCTGGATAGTGGCATTTACTCCTAGTCATGAAGTCTTTCAGCGTTGCAGTAGATGTCTCTATTCCAGCCATGCTAAGTTCTGAAATCCCTACTAGTCCCAGTCAGGCTCTCTGACAAACAACATTCATTTAAATGTAAATTAAGAGTCCCTTCATGGTACAGGGTTATGTCGCTGATACCCTCTTGAGTAATTCATCCTTTCCTATCTCATATGCAAACCAGCAGCTTGTTAGCAGAAATTTACAGTACTTCTCCAGGGTGATTAACAATATCTATATTCACGTATTCATTGAACATAGTTTGAATATTTGAAATGTCTAAATGTACTTTTTCAATCCATATGTTACATGTAGACTCTGTGTTTTGTATCCATGTCTCTATAAGTAAAGTTTATTTATCTTTACCTTAATTATTGTTTATTTCTATATTAGTTTGTTTATGTATGGAGCTGTTTTCTTCAGGCCTACACAGAAAATGGGCTCATCACCCAGTGGACAGTTCCAGTAAATAAATAAATAAGTAAAAAATAAAATGAGAAGACCTCTAACAGTTTAAACTGCATTAAGCAGGAAAAAGGTGTACTGCATCCAGTTAAACCACACCATTGCATAAAATTGTCAGGAAACAACTGCTGATTTTTAGACAACCATAACATGGAAGCAGTTCAGAAGATTAACAGCAGATTTATGGTGTTAGATGTACTGCTGAAGTACAGGCAGTCTGTGATAAACAGTATTATTGCCAGGGGCTGATAAAAGACACAGAAGGGTGATATATTAATTTAGTTTGCAACAGTAAGTGACAAAACAGTTAAGGAGTGTGGTTACTGATAGATACAGACAAGCTACTGGTAAGTTCAGCGTAGAAGCTTGCATAGCAGTCATTAAAGGCATTGAAGGAAAAAGCTGTTTCAGAGAACTCCCTTTTACAAGTATAAAACCCAGAGTCATGGGTCCCAGTTGAGAAGAACAAACTGGGATTTGGTTAAAAAAAGTGTTGTTTAAAAACTCGTTGCACTGAGGAAGACTGCACATCCCACAGCCCTGCTGCATTACCTGCACTGTCTTCTGCAGCCAAATTGGAAATAGTTACATAGGACTTAGTGTTAAAATAAAAAAAAATCAACTGAAATGGGCCCTTTGGACAGAGTTTAAAAGGAATCGTCTCATGAGCTTTCAAGGGTCATAGAAGTTGTCCAATTAACTAGTGTAACTGAATAGGATGTATATATGATATTACCTGTTTCCCTTATTAATCTTCCTGCTTTTTATTCAACCATTGTTATGTTGTAAGATGTCGCAACTCTTTGTTAATAAAATTAGTTTGAGTTTAAAAAAAAGAATTGTACCTTGGAATATGGGGAATACTGCCAGGTAAACCAAGCTCACACATCACATACATTCCCTATATTTTCACTATTGTGAGGGTTATAGTTACAATCATTGGAGTTTTAACAGGCAGCCATTCCAAAATATATATTACTGTGTGATGCAGTTGACTTGCAGACTGGGAAATGGCCACATCCCCTATAGCTGTGTTGAGTCAAGGGCCTTAAGAATTAATGGTAAGTCTGTTGCAGAAGGCAGTGTTAGGTGCAGTGCTCATAGCAGATACTGTTAGTCAAATGTAGCCTATCAGCAGGACAGTAGAATGTCAGGGTAACAGATGTAATCCTTTTACAATCTTTGCCTATGCCTCTGGGTGAGAGAGTATTCACGAGTGTATGCACCATTGTTTAGCGACACTGAGTTGTAGCTGTAATGGCCTCATTGACCATCTTGCAAGAGGCAGCACTGTGGAACAAAGCTGTTGTGACTCCAGACTTCTTCAGGTGTGACCATGGTGACTCAGACAGGGAGAGAGAAAGTGAGGCAGAATCCTTTTGCTGATAAGGTATAATAGAAATTCTGCTTAAATTAACACTGGTATGTTCAGGCTGAATATTTACTAGGACCCCACTATTTCAGGTGATATGACATTTTTCTAACTTATGGCCATTTAAAGGACTGTTTTTTAACTTCTAGGTCCATAAATGTGCACATCCATAGTGGACTGATACACTACACTGCACATTACACAAGCAGTGGTCCTCTGTGGAGAGTAGGGTTACCACCTGTCCCACTTTGTGAGGGACAGTCCCTCTTTGGGCAGTTGTGTCCTGCAAACATTGTGAAAAAATGGCAAATGTCCTGAGATTTTAGGACAAAATTATTTTCTATATTTTATGTCATAGTTGCATAAAACAGTTATTCTGTATCTGAAACACATAAATGTTATAAGAAACAGAATAAGGAACTAAAATGCTACAAGAATAGACTTTTATTCAGGCAAAATACTGAAGTTCTGTCCTTTGTACTGGCCGTGGGTATGTTTTGCCCTGCAAAATCTGATGTTTGTGGCACAAATGTCCCACTTTGGGCATTTGGAAAGGTGGCAACCCTAGTGGAGAGAAGCAAACAGACAACTGTAAGAAGCACAAAACAAGTTACTCATGAATTATGTTGAGGTAGATCTCAGGAGACCAGCTGAAAAGCAGTACCACAACATGGGTTCTTACCATCTAAGAAGGTGGAGGAAGGAGGTGGGGTTTATGTGGATGTTGTTTCTAATGTGCTGGGTGTCAGAATGCCAGGCACGGGTTAGATAAGAGGCCTGTCAGTTTAATTTTGTTAATTTTTTTTCTTTCTGGAGGTGGAGACAGGAGGTATTGACAAACACTGTTTGTCTTTTCGGCTTTTCCCGGTTAGGGGGTCACCACAGCGGAACTCTGGTCCGCTAATGATTGGCAGTATATTTTTATGGTGCCGAGTTGCCAGCCCGACGCCCAACCTTCAGCGAAGGCACATCCATTCACACATGTCTTTCGGGGGCCACTCGACTGCAGGGAGGACATGCAGACTCCACACAGAAGGCATTCCAGCCGAGAATCGAACAGGAGAACCTCTTGCTGTGAGGCAACAACACTACCACTATACTGGCAAACACTATGATCAGGAAAATGATTTTGGTGGACATATGACCCTTCTGAAAATTAATTAGTGATGTATAATTGGTTAAAACATGATATTTGCACAGTTCTTCTGTAAATGTATGTAATGTTGTACTGGTTTTCTTTATTAAACAACAGACTACTAGACAAGGACCACTTACGAGTGTCCTTATCAACATAAGACAGGGATTTTAACAAGTGAAACCTAAGGTAATTTCTATAGGAAGGCAGAGTCATTCCTGCCACAATTTTTAAATGGGGGCAGCAGTGATTCTTAATATGAAATAGGTAAGAAATAAAAATTAAGCTCATTATCATCCCTAGAAGAGACAAGAGTTCTCCTGAGGCAAAGTTTAAGGATTTGTTAATGTGATTGTTGGATTTGAAAGTGACCAGCTGAAAGACCAGTCTTGGGTTCTGAGTGGAATAGATGAAAAATGATCTCATTAAGGTCAAATAGTGTGCAAGTGCGGCCAGATAGGATTCAGACCTTGACCTTTTTAGCCATTGTCATGTACTACCTTCAACATGTTGTTACAGTTTTATAAAATACTAATACTATAGTGATTCAAACCTATTTTTTCAGTTTTCAAAAAAATGTAATGAAATAATTTTGCTGTGCTTTAAAACAAACTTCATTTTCTAATTGCAGTTTTTCTGAAGTAAGACTGAGTTGTAGGTATTAGACTACAGGTATATCTGAAATGTGACATGCTCTTAAAAATTATAAAACATTTTGCACAAAATGTGTAATTGCAGAATTATGTGCAGAGTTCTCCATAAAGCTAGATTCCACTAATTAACAAATCTGCAGCTGTTTTCTCCTATTTTATAGTACTATGCAAAATAGGCAATTAATGAACATATTTATTAAAGAATAAGTTGTCTAGATAGTAGAATGTACTATTTCTTCCATATTGCAGATATGTATCTAAGCAGACTGCTGATGCTGTGTGTTGCTAATAGGTATCTGTGCTGTGTGAGTGTGTACATGTACCCTGTAATGAGAATAGTTGTCTGTCTTATGCCCCTTGAGTGTTGAATAGATTCTGTCCAAATGCATGACCCAGAATTGATTAAAGTAAGACTGGAGAATGAATCTCTGTGAACTTTTTAATGAGTTAAGTGATTTTGTGATTGGATTAAGAGTACTTAAAGTCTAATAAGGACTCCTAATTTTTATAGTGGCTTTAGTCTGTCTAGACTATTTACCAGATCTAGAAACATTCCCATTCTAAAGCATGCCCTCAAGTTTTTCATATGACAAAGCCATTAAACAGATAAATACAGGAGCACTTTGGGAAGTCTTTGTGATTTGCAGCATAACTAATAGAAATAGTTTGTGCAGTTGTAAATTTTTCTGTCAGATAATGAAACTGGAGCCATATACTTCTTTGGATGTTGTACATAGTAAGGCATCTGTATATTTATTTTAAGTCTCGTCACATCCTTTAGTCTTTTAAGTTAAGCAATCGCTGTGTGATGAGTTACTATGAATTGGAAGGTAGTTGGGATAGGGATTTGGAGTTATGTTACCTGAAATCTCTGCTGACATTTTTAAGAAGATTTATCTAGGTAGGCCTGGAGGTTGCAGAACATTTGTTTAAGAAGATAAGTTGTTATAATCATTCCTCTGACCAAGCTTAATTTTGTGGACAGGTGGTAAGTCACTTGGTATCGGAGGTAATAGAATTTGTGGTACTACCCAACCTGTTATATACCATTTTATCTAAACAGCTTTTTAAATGTAATGTCCTGTTTCATATATTGTAAACACCTAATTATTAGTTACCAGACTTCATAGTAGTTCTGAGGCACTCATGAGATATTCTAAAATGAGTACTGATGGTCACAGATTTGATGGGTATTTTATGTAGGTTTAAGTGGAAAAAAAGCATTGGACAGTCAGTCACTAGTAATGTTAATGACTTTGGTTACGGAAATATTGCCCTTTTCTTATGTAATCCAGTTTAGTAAGGAATAGTAGTTTCATCTGTTGTTGGATAAGAGGGAGGAATGATGAGAAACAAAAAGTCTGCTTGTTTGAGCATCTTGAACCAGTCAGCCTGGTGAACATCTGGACAGTTTGGGTTTCTCGTTCTCAAGCCTACACCTACAGTGGGTGATAGAACATTCACAGCAGCTAAACATCGATAGACACGACATGTCCATCATAGGGCCTTCATATTTAACATTAGGGTAATCTAGTGATATGGCACAGGAGAGAGTTACAGATAGAGGGCAAGACTCAGACATGCCTAGATTCTGATTGCCAGGTATGGTACACAGAGTTGCTAAGAAGCGTACAGTTCCAAAACAGAAGTGCACATCAGTCAGTAGGTGTATGGTGCACAGTGCTCCCCCTCTAATGATTTGATGCACTGGTCATCCTGGGTGGTTATGCTAAGGGTACACTGCATGTGCTTCCCTTTGAAGGAATACCTGTTATGGCATTCTGGGTATTATTATTATTATTATTATTATTATTATTACTATTGTGCTGATGGTAAGTAGTGCATCACTGTGCTTCCCTTTGAGGGCATAGTTCATGTGGCATCCTGGGTATTATTATTATTATTGTTATTGTTATTATTATTATTATTACTATTGTGCTGATGGTGGTAAGTAGTGCATCATTGTGCGTCCCTTTGAGGGCATAGTTCATGTGGCATCCTGGGTATTATTATTATTGTTATTGTTATTATTATTATTATTATTATTACTATTGTGCTGTTGGTGGTAAGTAGTGCATCACTGTGCTTCCCTTTGAAGGCATAGTTCATGTGGCATCCTGGGTATTATTATTATTGTTATTATTATTATTATTATTATTACTATTGTGCTGATGGTGGTAAGTAGTGCATCACAGTGCTACTTCTGAAGGAATAGTGCATAGGGTATCCTAGGTAATTACGCTTCTTTTTCTAAGAGTGTACAGTAATGCATCACTATGCTGTTTCTGAAGAAATAGCATGTAACACATCATGGGTAATTATTCTGTTATAGTAAGGGTGCCCAGTAGTGCATCAATGTGCCCTCTTCTGAAGGAATAGTGCACTACGCATCATGAGTATTTATATGGTTATGGTGTGGATGCACAGTAGTGCATCTCTGTGCCTCCTTTTGAAGGAATAGCATATGGGGTATCTTGGGTAGTTATACTGCTATGCTGAGGGTGCACTGTGATGCAGCACTGTGTCCCCCTGAGGAAATAGTGCATAAGGAATCTTGGATGATTATACTGTATGCAGAGAGTGCACAGTAGTGTATCACTGTGTACTCTGTGAAGGAATAGCTCAAAAGGCATTCTGAGTAATTATACTGATACAGTGAAGGGTGCACAGTTGTTCATCACTGTGCCCCCCTCTTAAGGAATAGCTCATAAGATATCCTGGGTAATTATACTGTTAGGGTGAGAGTACAGAGTAGTGTTTCCATGTAGCCCCTATTAAGGTATAGTTCATTAAGCATCCTGGGTAATTATGCTGTCATGCTGAAGCTGCACAATTGTTTATCACTGTATCCTCAGTGAAGAAATGGCATGAGGCATCCTGGGTAATTATAATGTTATGATGAGAATGTATCACTGTCCCCCCCTCTGAAGGAACAGCATAGAAGGCATTCTGCCTGGATAATTATACTACGACAGCAAAAGGAGATAAAGGAAACTACCAGTGTTATGGAGACCACAATGAACGTTTCCTTTAAACTAATGTAGTAGGAATGTTAGTGTGATGACAGAAACATTGTCTTTGTATGCTAGGAACTAGGGAGCAGAGGAGTCCATCTTTTTGTTAGGTCTTTGAACTCAAAATGACTAACTGAACATGCTTCCTGTGCTTTTGTTGAAAGGAAAATGGAATAGCTGTCATATGTAGTTGTTCCTTGAATGATTATGTGAAGTAGCTTAAAACGTCTGCACGTATGTACACAGGACAGTTTTGTTGTGACTCACCATTACCAATCAGTATATCAGATGGTAGCAAAGGTAAAAATTAAAAAAATATATATTTCAGTTACATCTCTGAATTGCCACTGAAAGGTCTAAACTGCTAACACAATCACCCTTTAGAAAATTGAAACTGCATGCATCTGTGGAAGATGTGTGAGTGGTAACAGTTGGAAAGCTTAGAACATTAATGCATGGCCAGCATGAATTATATTCTGTTATGGTGCACAGTCATACCTCTCAACCTCTTATTGCAAGAAATCTGGACAAATCCAAAGGTAATTTGGGACAAAGGACCAAAAACAGGGACAATTTTTAAATATTGCTCTTGCAAATTTAAAAACCTAGTAAATAGCAGGTTTTGCATTAGCATACATTTTCTGAAGGATGTGAAGTGTGAAACGCAAATGTCTGCCATTATTTTCTGACTGCAGCCTTCGATGATTTGCAAATGATTTGTCAGGAAACCACAATTTTATGAAAAATGGACCAAAAATATCAGGCAAAAATCTGGACATTCTGCAAAAATCTATATAGTTGATAGGTATGGGCACAGTATGTGAACCTTCCCACAAGAGGAGTACCCCAGTGGCATTCCTTTGCAGGGGATTTATTGTCATTTTCTGAATTGTATATGTTCATTCCTTCATTCATTTCTCTGATACCAACTATATCATCCTCTAGAAGATACAAGAACTGAACCCTTCACAAAATACCAGTTATTCATGGACTGCATACACACAGCCACACTTGCAACACACAGACACATGCACTCACACACCTACAGGCAGTCCAGTGAGTTTTACAGCATGCTAGCATTGCTAGCACATGTTCTTATGTTCAGAAATACAGAGTTCCCACAAAAACACACCTAAATACAAGGAAGATTTGGAGACTGTAACAGAAGACACCCCAGTCAAGAACTCAGCCTGAGAACCAAGTATTGTGAGACAGTGGTACATAATGCTGCACCAGTCTCTTGATTTATATACATGTAGTATAAATGTAGAAAACCATCTAGACTAGGTGATAAATTAGATGGTGGTCCAGAAAGTACCATACCTGGCTGGTAGGGAAATGAGGAAACTGAAAACTTCAAAGCAGCTGCATAAATTCTGTTGTTATTTTTTTTTTTTTTTTTTTTTTTTATGCTTCAGTATGCCATGGGTATGAAATTTTCTACATTTGCAGGGAGAAATTAAAAGCTTAAAACAGAGAATGTGATATCTGGCTCCGTACATATGTCAGAATAAGCAACCATCTCCACTTTTTTTTTAATTAGAGATTGGTCACCATAGCAACCAAACAGTGATGTGAAAGTGCAGACTAATTTAGACTATCCAAGATATCAAAACTAGGGGCTTCATTTCAGCATCATTAGAATGCCTTCACAATGATAAGAAGAATTTTTGGTCATCAATTACAGAACTCAGAGCAGTACCATCCTCTTCTGACCTATATATGGAACATACATCATTAACAGTGAAGTAACTGATTTTATATATTGCCACAAATGAAAAGTGAGTGGTCACAGACAAGTGTACAAGATAGGTAACCCAAGTTATGTATATCATTCTGAACTGTAGAATAGCCTTAATTGTTGGTTAGTCAAATGCCTTATCCTTGGGCAGTTGCAACCTGTCTCTGAAGGCTTCTTGATTCATGTTTTTTTTTTAAGTTTCACTCCTGCTTACATCTGTCCAGCTGATTAGTTAGAATTAATACTTTATAGCTTTTATTAACCCATTCATTCACCCTGATGGCAACAAAATTCATGATGATGATGGGTCATGCCATCAGGCTGTAAATCTGGAGGCATTTTGTCATCCTGTTCTGCATTCCTGTTCATTGAGATGGCTTTAAAATATTTCTGACTGATAGAATGGTTCAGACTTATTACCTAAGCATATATTCTTAAAAAAATGCCTGCCATGTCCGCAATTTTTCAGCTTCTTCTGCAGTTCCTCACTAGCAAACTCTGCTGCTGCTGTTGTTGCATTATGTTCACCCCCCCCCTCCCCCGTAAAGTGAGACATCCAAAACTACTCATTTTCTTCCTCTCTATGGCAGGCTGTTTAGTTCCCATAATGCAAGCTGCTTGAACACAGATTATGAGCGCAGCAGTCAGTCTCCTTTCCTCTATACCAACAGGCCTCCTTCAGTGGGGTTTAATGGGAATTTCAGTAAGCAGCTGTAAGTTGATCATGTACTTCCAGTCTATATTTTTGATGTGCTCTCTCTAGGAGCCCTCTTCCTGAAGTCTGTCAGTGCCATTATTTAGTTCAGTGCCTGATGCTGTCATGCATATTGACTACAAAACTGCTGAGTGAGACCTAGTGAAGACATTTAAAGAAGAAGTTTGCTGTGACAAACTGTGTCTAAGGCTTTAGACTAGTCTAGAAATAAGGAAGAGACTAGTTTGCCATTATATCTGGCTTTATTGACAGTATCTATGTAGGTTAGAAGGGTAGTGCTAGTCTTATGGGGAGGACGGAACCCATGTTCTCACTTATAGCAGTGAAATACTGGAAATGTCAATGCCTTCTGCATGTGTAATTGTATGATTTCCAGAAAAAGAGAAAAAATGCTGGCGGAGAGCAAATTGGAAGATGTTTGGAGGCTGTTACTGGAAATGCGAGTACATTTTATTGAATTCTGTTTAAAAGAAAAAGCAGAACTAGATATATGAATGGTAGAACTAAATTCTTTGTAAGAAGCATGGGGGTGAAACAGGCTGAGTGCAACCCATACACATCAAACAAAAGTTCAAAAGGCTGCAATGTATACTGTTTACTCAGTCTGCACACCTTCTAATTATTTTCTTCTGAGTGAAGCAGTGGGTTTTATGAAGATTATGTGTAACAGCGCTAGTCTGTTAAACGTAGCACTTCCAAGTATGCTTGTTAATGATTCTTCTCATATTACTTGGAACATATGAACAGTTTTAAAGAAACATTGAGCATTTGACAAGGAAAAAGGGCAGTTTATTGATAACAACTAATAAGTATCTAAACAGACATGGTTGTCTGTCTAAGGAGCTTCTGTGCTTTAATGTTTCTGTAATGCACTGCCCCAGGATAATCCCACACACTTTTTAAGAAAAAATTGAGATCTACATTGTAAGACTTGGGTAGTTGTCTTGCTCTTTGCAGATGTTCTTCATGTTTCACTGTTGCATTCATCAAATTTGGGTTATCTGCTTGCAGTAGTCCTCAGTCGGCCTGATTATCAAAGTCTTGGGTCCTACGTCAGTTGCTGTTTCATCTTCTGTGACGTCAGGTAGTCAGGGGTATAAAGCATGCAGCCGACACCATTACATCAGTCTTTCTTGCCGTGCGGTGCCCAAAGCAGAAGCAGTTCACAAGTGCTGGTCGGCTGACTCCTGAAATTTTCATTTTCAAGTTTCAGAACCAAAGTCTTCAACTAAAGCTAAGCACCCCGTTGGGGAAGCTTTTTCTTGCTCTAAACCAATGTCAGTAAAAGTCAGTAACTGTATTTCTTGTAGAAAGCAAATACCTCATAAAGATTTTCATTCGTACTGTATTCCTTGCCTAGGCCCTGACCGCGACATACCTCGCTGTTGGTTTTGTGCCTTATTTAAACCACAAACTATTTGTCGTCGGTACATTTTCGCTTCTAAATATTTTGGTACTCAGTTCAATTATCCAGATATGTCTTCAGTAAGCCACCCGACTACCGACATTCCGAAAAAACGCAAAGATAAAGTCAGAGACAGGCCGCCTAGGTCCAAAGCTGCCGACGACGCTTCTCCTAAGCTAGTCGCCAGTTCGCCGGTACTCAGTGAGATGCTTTCGCAGCCCCTGATACCCGCTACTTCAGGTTCGCAGGCCTCTACTGAGACCCATTTGGAGTCCGGTATGCCACGAGATGCTTCAACTGTGGAACCTACGGATGTCTCTACCTTGGATGGGTCTGGAGCCGCTGTGCAGGCACCAGTTTCTGAGGGTGTATTCAGGCCTACTGACTTGCATATTAAACCAAAGCCATCTTCTTCTTTTAGGCCTAAAACTCGAGCCATGCCTTGGAAACTGACTCCCAGACCGCATGGTCAGGCCTCTATGCCTAAAAAACAAATGATAAGAATGGCTGAAGACCTTATTACTTTAAGCAGGGGAAACCAATAATTCCCTCTCTAAGAGACCTAGGACTGAATTTGCTTATGATACTTCTGACCAGGATTCTGAAATTTCTGTCTCCTCTGATGACCAGGATTTACACTTATCTACCTATGAGGATTCTGATGCAGAGGACTCTATTCCCTCTGCTTCACCCCCAGAGGATTTTTCTTTTGGTGAAACCTTGCATACTCTTAGGGAACATTTTTACTGGGAAAGCCAGGATTACTCTGATTCTAAAAAGAGGCTTAGATATTTCTTACTCCTGCCCCAACACAGGCCTTTAGCTATCCCTCCTGTGCTGGACATTGCTGACGATGGCCCCTTACTCTTTACCTCCTGCTCCCAGAAAACCTGATAGATATTGCAGGGTTCCTGATTCTCATAAGTTCTATTTTAAAAATCCTATTGCAGACCTTGAGACCATTTCACAGGGACCCAAGGTCATTAAGGCTACTACTGCCCAAAATCCTACCCCCTCTGATAGAGATTCCAGGGCCCTAGATAGATGGGGTAAGAAGGTATACACCTCTGCAACCTTGGCCATCAGGGCCTTAAATTGCCAGTTTCATATGTAAAGTATCCGCAGCATATTATTGGATTGCTTAAACAGAAAATTATGTTGATTCCTGATTGTGCTGAAAATAAGGATTTACAGGATTTAATGCATTCTGCTGAACAGGTTGGAAAACATACTTTGCAATGTGGTTTTGATTCACTAGAGGCATCTTGCAGGGCTGCTGTCACCGGGTCTGTACTTAGAAGGCATGCTTGGCTTATGGAGCAATCTTTGCCAGATCATGTTAAAACTAAATTGCTGGATGCTCCCTTAATCAGGACCGCCTGTTTGGCGACAAAGCAGAAGTTCTTAAAAAGATGGAGGGAAAAGCTAAATCTATGCAAACTGTTAAAGATTTCTTACAAGTGCAGCCTCCTAGATTTAGTAGGCATTGGCCCTCAAACAATTGGTCCTTTCCTGCCTCTTCCAGGCCTTCTCAGTTCAAACCCAGAACCAGCAGAACACCCAGGCTTCAGTCCCAGGGTATGCACAGCACTAAGCAGTGGGGGGCTCCCACTTCCAAATCAGGGAGTAATAAGACTCCCCCCTGTAGTAAGCTGTCTCAATGACTTAACTTTAAAACTTCCAAGCACTTCTCAACTGACTGCTCCTTTAGGGAGAAAGATTGCTCTGCAAGCAAAAAACTGGGAACTCAAGGACAAATGGGTTTTAAACATAGTTTCCCAAGGATACAGATTTCACTTCCACATGCTACCAACCCCAAACGATTGGCCAGATCTACCCCCAAATCAATGGACAGAGGCTCAAAAGCAAGTACTCTCTCTCTTAAGATTAAAGGCTATTCAGACTGTACCAGAAGAGGAAAAGGGACAAGGTTTCTACTCAAGACTTTTGCTGGTACCCAGAAAAGGCAACTCATGGCGTCCTATCCTGGACCTGTCTATCCTAAACACCTTTTTGGTGATTTCAAAATTCAAGATACTAACTCTTCGCCATTTGCTTCCCATGATAGGCAAAGATGTCTGGTTGGCAACACTGGATTTAAAGGAAGCCTACTTGCACATCCCTATCAGGGAATCTTGCAGAAAATACCAATGCTTCAAAGCAGGCTGTATGCACTATCAGTTCTCTGCACTGCCCTTTGGCTTATCTACTGTGCCCAGGGTATTCACAAAGTGCCTAGCTCCAGTCATTGCATTTTGCAGGCAAAGAAATATTCAAATATACCCATACTGGGACAATTATCTAATTCAGGCAGAAAGCCAGGACATACTTCTGAATCATCTGGCATTTGTACAAAAGGTATTAACTTGTCTGGGATACATCATAAACAAAAAGAAATCACATCTGGTACCCTGTCAACAAATTATATTCCTGGGAGCAAGCTTGAACACAACTTCCCAGATGGCTTTCCTCATGCCAGAGAAACAAATTCATTTGACAACTTACTTCAAACTAGTGGCCACAAAAACCCTGCTATCTGCAAGGCAAATACTGCAAGCCTTGGGGTTCATGTCCTTGTGCATTCTACTAATTCCATATGCAAGACTACATATGAGGAAACTACAATGGTATCTAAAAAGCCTATGGTGTCAACATTCTCCGGATCTAGAAGCAATGATTCCTATCATACCTTGCCTACGGTTAGAATTCCTTTGGTGGGCAGAGGCCTGCCACCAAAACAAGGGACTACCATTCACTCTACCCCCTGCCACCCAAACCCTAACAACAGACACATGGGGGTCCCACCTGGCAAGGAAGTGTATTCGGGGCAAATGGAACCCAAGTCAAATGCACCTGCATATCAATCAAAAAGAAATGTTAGCTGTACAGAATGCTCTGACAGCCTTCAAGGACCACATTCTTCCAGGACAATTAATGGTAAAGACGGACAACACCACTGTTATGTGGTACATAAATAAGAAGGGGGGTGCCCATTCTTACCCCCCCTGTAGACTAGCCATGGCTCTGTGGAACACAGCCTTGAGCTACCAAGTGCATCTACAGGCTCAATTCCTGCCAGGAAAACTAAATACACTGGCAGACGAACTAAGCAGAAATCTCATGGACCCACACGAGTGGAAACTGGAACCAAAGATTTTCAACATGTTGATCAACAAATGGGGGATCCCGGATATAGACCTGTTTGCCTCCCCCCAGAACTACCAATTGGACAAATTCTGCACAAGGACTCCCCACAAACAAGCTTGGAAAGTGGATGCTCTGTCCTTTAGCTGGAAAAATCTATCAGTTTATGCCTTTCCTCCTCTGCCTCTCCTCTCCAAAGTGCTACTAAAGATCAAACAGGACAAACAAAGGATGATACTGATTGCACCAGACTGGCCACGCCAACATTTGTACCCCCTCTTGCGCAGTGTGTCACAGCTGGCCCCATGGCACCTACCTCAGACCCCTACCCTGCTGTCTCAGCAAGAGAGTCAGATTCTGCACCTCCAGCTTCAATCCCTGAACCTGGCAGCCTGGCTAATTACCTAATCTCTCCATTACCATCCCTCAGTAAACAAGTGTTGGATGTCATTTTGGAGGCAAGGAGCCCTAGTACTAGAAAATCTTATGCTGAAAAATGGAAAAGATTCTGTGCCTGGAACCAAACTCAAGGGATGGCCACAACAGCGCCCAATTTACCTCAGATTCTTCAATACTTAACTGAAATGCTTCACATGGGCCTTTCCTTTTCCTCCTTCAAAATTCTAGCCTTAGCCATTTCAGCTCATTACAACACAGAACCACCCCTCTTTTCTCGCCCACTGCTCAAGCAGTTCCTCAGAAGGGCCAAAAACTTAAGACCACCCAGGAGATCCCCAACTCCAGCCTGGGACTTTAATTTTGTATTGGAAAAACTCACTCTTCCTCCTTTTGAGCCAGCTGCAACTGCAGAGTTAAAATTCCTTTCCTGGAGAACAGCATTCCTTTTAGCAATCACTTCAGCAAGAAGGGTATCTGAATTACAGGCCCTTATGGCAGTGGAGCCTTTCGTCATCTTTCATGCAGACAGGGTGTCCCTCAGGACCAATCCCTCTTTCATGCCCAAGGTGGTATCCAGTGTGGCTCTTAATCAGTCCAGCCATTTGCCAACCTTCTGTTATAATCCACAGAACAAAGGGGAACGGATACTGCACTCCTTAAATGTGCACAGACAACTTAGATATTACTTGGACAGGACTAAATCTCAAAGGAAATCTGAACAACTGTTGGTTGCATTTGCTGCAGGGGCAGAGGGGAAGACTATTTCAAAGCAAACCATTTCTAAATGGATAGGCCATTGCATTCATTTCTGCTATAAGCACCATGTAAAACCTGTCCCACAGGGGATTAGACCCTATTCAACCAGGGCTGCATCTACCTCTACAGCCTTTCTCAGAGGTGTCCCTACCAGAGACATCCTAGAAGCTCCTACCTGGAGTTCTGTACATACTTTCACCAAGCATTACCATTTGCCAATTTTCTCTAAATCCAGAGCTGGCTTTGCCACTGCAGTTTTGCAGGGCCTTATAGCTGGTCCTAATGCTATCTAAATTCCTCCTCCCATCCTTAGCTTTGGGAATCTACCCAAATGTGATGACTGCAACAGTGAAACATGAAGAACATAGTACAGTTATGTACACTTACCATAAGTGTAGATGCTCGAGTGTATTCACTGTTGCAGTCCTGGTTAACCTCCCTCCAGCCCCTTGACTTCCTTTGGCTATACCTCTATTCTCCTTTACTGTACTTAAAAGCTTTTTGTTGTATTTGCTTTTTTGTTGGAGGTATAACTTTGTGTGTATATATATATATATATATATATATATATATATATATATATATATATATATTTTATTGCTTCCCATTAAGGGGGGCACCTGACATCTGGGGCAAGAAAAACTGATGTAATGGCATCGGCTGCATGCTTTATACCCCTGACTACCTGACATCATGGAAGATGAGACAGTAACCGATGCAGGACCCAAGACTTGGATAATCAGGCCGACTGAGGGCTACTGCAAGCAGATAACCCAAATGTGATGACTACAACAGTGAATACACTCAAACATCTACATTTATGGTAAGTGTACACAACTGTACTATTTGTGATTTGCAGTTTAATAGCTAGGGTTTACTTTTTAAAAATCCTGAATAACAAGAATATGTATAGTAATGCTAATGGACGCCATTATTTTACATTTGCTAAGCAGTGCTTTTGTTGCTTAGTGAGTATAAAATTGAAAGAAACAAACAAAAAATAAATAAAAAATAGAAAAGTGTATATGTGTATTTGAGTGTATGCATACATGAAAGTGAGAGTGAGACTGAATGCGTTTTTCTGCTCGCTAAGCAGCGATTTTGCTGCTTAGCGAGTGTAAAGTTAAAACAAATGGGTAATAAAAAAATAGAGAAGTGTGTGTGTGTATATGATAGTATAAGTGTTTATGCTTCTGTCTTTATGTGAGAGTGTATGGGTATTTTCATGAATAAAAGCTGAAGTGTGTGAGTGTGTGTGTGAGACAGAGAGAGAGAGAACGAGATTGATCATGCAGTGGATGCCAGTTATTTAAAATTAAGAGGCATGCATACCTCTCAACCTGTTAGCTCAAGAAATCTGAGTAAAGCCTAAAATAATGTGGTGCAAAGGCTCAAAATTAGGGACATATTTTAAATATTGCTGTTGTACAATTTGAAAGTTGCTGTATTAACAAGATTTATGTTAACATGCAATTTCCAAAGGACATGAAAGTCTGAAACTCAAATATAATTAATTATTTATTGGCATCAACCCCCAGTGATTTGCCAGCAAACCACAGATTTTATGAGCAACAGACTGAAAAATGAGTCAGAAAAATCATGACATTCTGCAAAAATCTCCACAGTTGAGAAGTATGGAGGCATGGCTGGCATTAACTGAGTCTAATTTATTTATTTATTTTACATTTGTTTACTGGGATAGTCCGACTGGATACATGTCCATTTTCAGCGAAGGGCCGGGGAGAAAAGCTCCAAACAGACAAACTTACATAGATTACACAAGACATTGGATAACATTAGAAAATCTAAAACTAAGTGATTATGTACAATGGCTTAGTAGTGTTCCCTAGTAGGGACACACAGTTCTCATGGACAGACGCAACTAAAAGCAAGAGATGTCAGATTGGATATAGAGCTTTTGACATAGTTACATGTTATGATATTTACAGATTATGCTTTCAGTTTATAACTTAATCAGGGTTGGTTCTTGAGCAAAGCCAGTTCACTTTGAGATACTATTTGAGGTTTTTTTTGAAGAGACTTTTGGAGGATTGTAGGGTTATATAGTTTGGCAACGAATTCCAGGTTTTGCCAACAAAGTTGGCAAACAGGGATTCACCAGCAGAGTTATTAGCTTTGTGGGTTTGGACCAGTAGTTTGTTGGCTGACCGTAGGGATCTCAGGTTGCTATATGGCTTAGTAATATTTATAAGTGAGGTGGTATCCTCAGGGTGGTACAGAATTTTGTGCGCTATTAAGAGCTGATTGAATTGAATTAAGCTGGGCAGTTCTAGCCATTGTAGTTGTTTCAGGTTCTGGCAGTGGTGGGTTCTATAGGTGGAGCCAGTGGCGAATCTGGCAATATGGTTGTAGCTATGGGACAGCTTACATCTGAAACATCAGACTTCCACTCATTAAGATAGTCAACCTCTGGGTACAGGAGCTTGGCTTCCAACTGTAGTGCAGATGACCTTGACCTACGTTTGATTTACAGGTTGGTTTTCCTAGGTCTGGTCAGGAAGAGGAGGAAGAACAAGCAAGAAACTTAACCTGCTTACCTGTTCTTGCAGAGAGCGCTCTTTACAGGATACCTCCAGTGCTGAGATTGCAAATGGAGGCAAGAATGTTTCAGGAAGTGCAGAAAGACAATCTGAATTGATAAACCTTCAGACAATACACATTTATGTATAAGTGAGGAGTGCCCCCAACTTTGAGCTGCACTGCATACCCATTGTTTGGGTCTTCTTCACGGGGGGATAGTAATCATAAAAAACAAATAATCTGTATTTCCTGAGACATGATAGGAGTTGCATATCTTGTCCTTAACTCCTATCCTTATAAGGGTAATTGAGGGGAGTGTGATAAGTAACTCCTGGTGTACCTACAGATGTAGGAGGCAAACATAGCTAAAAAGAGATGGTGGTCTAAAAGTAGCAAGCCTTGTGTGACAAACTGAGGGAAAACTGGGAAGGTCCTTCAATCACCATTATACATGCTCCTTTGATGATATGAACAGAAATGAGTTGACTGATCATAAGCAATATTCATCCATCAGAGAAGACTGCTTGGTAACTAGTATAGTCCAGATACAGATTTTCTATATCCTGGACTGTTTGTAAGCTTCTGAGCGGTGTCAAAGTCTGCTCTTCAATTTTTCCCAGTGATCTACTAGTTCTCTCCTCTCCTGCACTTTTACTAGCTTATTAATCTAGCACTTTACCAGACTTCTTGTAGCAATTATTGTAGCACACAAAAGTGCTACCAGCACTAAACGTTCTACAAGGAAACAGCTCCAATACGTATTGTTAATGCCCACCCCTCCAGGCATGTCTAAAGGTCATTTCCCTGTGCTTTCTCCTATTAACCTGGTGAAATTGGGCATCCTGAGGCAATGTAACAACTGCATCAGGTACAACCCTCTCCTCTTACTGCCCAACACTCAGACTTGAGAGAGATGCATTTATATATCCAAACTGGAAGCCATGCACTCTCCAGCCAAGACTGGAATAGCTGGTCAGGAGGAGAAGGTCAGCACTTGCACCACAACACATGGAACACATAGCCCTGCAGAACACACACCAGCACTGTTTTTCATAAAAACACAAACCGCACAACCATCTTTGCGGAGGCTTTCAATAAAAATCTACCCAAACAGCAGAGACCTCCAAGGTAGAAATGCACTCGACAACCGCAACACTAATCATGAGACACATAACTCTCCTATACAGTTTGCCACTGAAGCAAAGCCCCTAAGGCGAAACAGCATGCCCAGCGCACTAGTCATAGGTGACCTGATAGTGAGGCACACTGATGTCCCACTCACTAGGTTGAATAAGGAGAAAGTAACAGTCAGTTGCCTGTCAGGCGCTAGGATCGGCCACATAACGCATGCGCTCAGGTCCCTCAACAACAGGTACAAATGTGACTCTGTCATTGTAATTGTGGGTGTAAATGACCTGCAATGTACCTCCCTGGACTACATGAAAAGAGCAATGGAGGAGCTCAAGGATTATGTAGCCCAGGTGGGTATGACCCCAGCTCTGAGCATAATTCTACCATCACCCAGAATGATACCACAGTACAAGCAGAAAATTATTGATTTCAACAATTGGCTAAGTTTCTGGTGTCATTCTAAGGGGGTCCAGTATCTGTCTGCCTGGGATGACATGATTGACAGACCTTGATGCTTTGCCAGAGATGGCCTGCATCTGTCACCCCTGGCCTTCTGGATCCTGGCCAAGGCTCTTGCCACCCCTGTAGTGCCTTTTTTAGGCAGTGTTCCAAAGACCAAATTACCATCGTAACAGCTACAAACAAATGCAATCTGAGGGTCATGCTGCTCAACTCTAGAAGTCTAAATCTCAAAATGCACTCACTCGAAGCACTCCTTAAAATGTAGAACATTGACATTTGTGCCGTAACAGAGACCTGGTTCAAGACAGCAGAAAGCACCCTTGCACTACCAGGCTGTAACTCATTTAACACCTTTCAGCCCCAGAACTTGAATTGAAGCTCCAAAGGCGGTGGTGTTTCCATATTCATAAAGGATGCGCACACCTCCAGACTGGTAGCCCAACATAATACATCTGAGATACGTCAGGTGCAGCTAACACTGGGTAAGACAGCAATTCAGGTCATAGCCTGCTATAGGTCCCCAACCATGTCCCAAGACTCACACTTCATGTTCTTAAGCACCCTGGTGAATATTATGGTCCAGCCTAACACTCTCATACTGGGCGACTTCAACTACCCCTCCACTAAATGGGAAAACTACTCATGTACCAAAACACTTGCCCAACGTTTCTTGGAATTCATTAATTCCAATGTCCTGTACTAGCTTGTTCTTACCCCCACTAGAGGTAGCATCATCCTTGACCTGGTCATTAATTACATGGGTGACCATTGCTCTACACCAATAGTCAACTCCTCCCTGGTTAGATCTGACCACAAACTAATCACCTTGGAAATCCACATCCCCCCCACCCCCCGCAAAGGTAACCACCATGAAAAACTTCTCCAAAGCTAACTTTGGGCTCCTAAAAACAGAGGCGGCTAACTTCACTGCACCCATGTGAATGGAGATCAGTTGCATGGCCACCGAATCATAAACCAATGCACTGTACGAACACGTACACAAATGCATGGATCTCGCCATACCCATTAGAACCAAGACGCTCTCCTCCAAAAAAAGGAAGCCAGTCTGGTGGTCCCCTGCCAGAAACAAACTCTACAACAGAAGGAGGAAACTGATGTGGAATAAGGTGAAGTCCCAAGACTGGAAAAACTCACTTATCAGCCTCAACAAAAAGTTGAGATCCCTTATCAAATCCTCTAAAGCTAGCTATGAAAACAGAATTGCAGCAGATAGTAAAGACAACCACAAGGCCTTTTATAGTTATGTAAAGAATCTCCATGGCAATACCCAGATTTGCTCTGAGATACTGCACAATGGTACCTCCTATACCAAGCCAACAGATATTGCCAATATACTGGCCGACAGATTCAGTGCCAACTTTACCCCCCCTCCAAGGGACCAGTCACAATACCAGTAGATTGCCAGCTACTCAGTATTACTGCTGCACAGGTTAAGACAGCACTTGTCCAAGGCCATGAGTACAGCTTCTATGGGACATGACAATATCCTTGGCTGTGTTCTACATGAACTACAGAGTGAACTGGCATCTCACCTGTGTGCCCTGTTCAAACACAGCCTCACCTCAGGCTTTGTCCCTACTGAATGGAGCACTGCTACAGTCATCCCTCTCCACAAAGGAGGAGAGACTACAGACCCTGGGTGCTATCACCCCATTAGACTGACAAGTTTGATATGCAAAGCTATGGAACGCATCATCATGGACCTAATAAACAAGGATATAGGGAACCTCCAAACTCTGGATCCCACACAGTTTAATTTTGTGAAGGGTAGATCATGCCTGCTCAACTTGGTCAACTTCTTTGAGTCAGTCACCAGAGCTGTGGATGAAGGCAAGGTGGTTCATACAGCCTACCTTGATCTGGCCAACGCCATTAATACCATTCCCCACTCAGGAATCATAGAAAAACTCACTAAGCTAGGCATCAACCCCTATATTGCTAGGTGGCTTGCTTATTATCACTAACAATAGCCTTTCTGAGCCTACCCTTAATCTTGTTAATCTCAGCCTCTCCATATGTTACATGTCTTATATTTGGAGAACTGCCACTGTGGTTCCAGTACACAAGGGATGTCTTACCTCTGATCCAAGCAGTTGTAAACCAGTTAGTCTCACCATCATATGTGTAAGGCTGATCTATATCACATTGTCAAATGCTCTAAAAGTTGAACACCCCTTTGTCGAACCCTATTTGTCAAAACGTCATCCATCAAACACTCGTTTCAGGAAAACTGCTTCCCATGGAAAGTAAAAAGTTAACCACCCTATCAACCACAACAAAAACAGCATTTTTAAAACCCTCCCTGGTGGGGGCTGCACCTCCCACACACCCCTAAAGAAATATACCAACTCCAAGATCGCACTACAGTGGGGAAAAGGGCAAACACCTGATAATGGCCCACTGGTTACTTACCATGGGATAAAGTTCATAGAAACGATCGTTCGTCAGATGAAGACTTTGACAAATAGGGTTTGACAAAGAGGCGTTCGACGATTACTGAGTTTGACTAACTGAAGCAGACCTGTGTAAGGCTGTTTAGTCCATCATATCCAAGTTCATTAATGCATACATAGGTAACTTCCTGGCTCTTGGTCTAAACCAATTTAGCATTTTTGAGGGCACATGTTTTTAACTATTTCAGAAAGGTCACAGAAGACACAGACAATGATTAGTTTGTTCAAACTACCTATCTTGACCTTGTCAAAGCCTTCTTCTATATAATCCCACAAATGGGTGTTATTGATAAGCTTACTAAACTTAATGTAAATCACTATGTTGTCCATTGGACAGCTAATTAGTTGTCAAAACCCATGTAGTGAAAGTTGTAGGAGCTTCTTCTGAATTTAAAAATGTTATCAGAGGTGTCACTTAGGGCTTATTATTGAGACCCCTCCTTTTCAACACCTACTTCTCTGATGTCCATTTAATATTAAATTATTGTTGTCATCTAAGTTTTCAGTTGACCACAAATGGGTTCCTATTACGTTATCGAACTTCAACAAGTTCGAACCCTATATGGTCGAAACCATATAGTCGAACTTGCTGAAGTTCAAATACTTAAAAAAATAAAATAAAAGATGCAACAGTAAACTAGATCAAAAAACTGCTCAAGGCTTGGAAAATACGAAACCACGGACTAGCGTAACTTCCACTTTATTCAACGCTTTCGTAAAAAACTTCTTCAGAACCAAAAGGAATGTTACCAAGCTTTCATTTAAATACTGCACACAATTAAAATCAATTAATCAATTACATAGTGTAAAAACATAATTAAAGAGCCCTTTACAAAAAGCAAACTCTTCATTCATCATTATGCACTATAGAATAGGCATAATTGAGTACTTACAATAACAAACATTATAAAAGATATGCTTCACGATCTTTTAAGAAACATTTAATATTGGTGGCTTCATTTAACCCAGAAAAATGATCTGCCTGTAGTTTAATTTGCCATCTAGCCTCTCTTTGAGCCAAAAAATTCCTGTAATCACCCCTCCTGATGTCAGGTTCACAGTGTTCCGGGACAGAAAACAAAAATTTTTCAAATCCAATACATTCAACACTATGTTTATAAAATATTTGTTTTTTGCCCTTTTTTCTAATATTATACATATGCTCCTTCATTCTAACATTTAATTTTCTAGTAGTCATACCAATATAAAATGATGAGCATTTGTCACACACTGCAATATAACAAGCCCCCCCTGCACCCCCCACACCCCCATTCTTTAAATATACCAACTCCGAGACCGCACTATAGAGTGGGAAGTGCAGGGGAGCTTGCCCCCCTGATTGCACCAGTTAGTTTACTGTTGCATCTTTTATTTATTTTTTTTTACTGTGTTCGAAGTTTTGAAACTTTGAACAGACAAGTTCGATACTGTCATGTTCGAAGTTTCAGAACTTTGATCACGTAATAGGAACCCGACTACAAACTAGGTATAATTGTTAACTCACCTTACAACACACAGTTACATCAGCAAGGTTTTGACAATTCCAATGAGTGGTGAGCCAACAGTGGTCCCAAGTTAAATGCTAACAATTGTAGAGTGATTCTGTTTGGTAAATAAAATGTTTCCACCACCTGTCATATAAATGTCACACACCCTTCCACACAGATGCTGTCATTGGGGACTTGGACTGCTATTCTGACAACTCACTATCATTTCACCATAATATCTCTACAATAGTTGAGAACGTCTTCTGTCTGACCCAACTAATTTCCAAAAGCATTACCTCTAGAGCTAAAAATGTATTTTTTCCCTGTATTCATTACCTCATAAGGCCGATCATTGACTATAATGCTCCTTTTGGCATATACCTTTCCAAACATATTGCTCAATTTGAAAGGATTCAAACATTCATAACTGAAAAGATTACTGGTGTCAAGTCCTTAGTTATCAAAATAGACTGTCTGTCCTCTTCTTTTATCTCCTTCGCAGTGACTTTTGCCTTCTATTTTTGAGACATAAAAGAGCCTGTCCTATTCAACCTCCTACACTTCCAGAGAGCCAATGACTCCTAAAACACACAAACCAAGAATATCAGCCTATAACAAATAAATAAGACATTGGTTGGCTAAGTGCCTAAATTAAGGCATCCCATGACTGTGGAACAAGCTCATCCTATATGTCAAATAAAGCAGCATTCTGGCCACTTCCAAAATTAATCTCTATAACTGGCTGACCATACTTCTCGACTGTCCAGAATTTTGCAGAATGTCCAGATTTCTGCCTCTTATTTTTGGTCTGTTCCTCACAAAATTTGTATTATTTTGGTAAGTCAGTGAAAAATGACGTCGCTAAATAATTACATACATTTGAGTTTTAGACCTCACATCTTTCAGAAAAATGCATGCTAATGCAAAATATGTTATTCTAGAAACTTTCTAAGTTTATAAGAGCAATTTTTAAAATCTGTCCCTGTTTTTGAGCCCTTTTCCTGCATTACTTTTGGCTCTGTCCCTGATTTTTCCATTAAGAGGTTGAGAGGCATGTTGGATAGAAAGTAATAAATTCTCCTTGAATTATCCTGTGTAGCCCTTCTAGACAAAGGGGTGGACACTAACTAAATTACATAGGATTTGAAGGGGCTATTTGGCTAAGGTCTTAATAGTACTATTGTATGCTGTTGATGATAACAGTATACTGTGCACTGCATGCATATCCTGTTACTCCAAATGTGTGTACACACACACACACACACACACACACACACACACACATATATATATATATATATATATATATATATATATATGTGTGTGTGTGTGTGTGTGTATACTTTTAAACACCAAAATTCCAAAATACCGAAGGCCACAATGCCGAAACGAAAGTGCCAAAACTGCAATATCTGGAAATTTCACAACATTGACACCCAAAACATTGAAAAACAAGTAAAGCAAAATATGCCACCTTCCACCATAAGAAACTACAACAACAAATAAAACTAAATGTCAGTCTACTACTCTATGTTATATCAACTCAGAGATCACACTACACCAAAGGAAATGGTAAATATGCTTTAATGTGCTGTATGGCTGCATGTTTAAAGTGCAGCAGAATCTCCGTAAACAATTTTAAGCAAGACTTGCTTACTTTTCCCATACTTTACAGTAAAATACATCTCTCCAACACTTACCGGAGCTTGCAACGTAACACCAGCCATTTTCTTTGTTTCATTACAATGTACAGTGTCTTAAAGATATTAACACCTCTAAAAACTTTTACAGCACTTTTTTAATAGCCAATTCATTATTTCAACATTTGGGATTGTAAACATTCAGCTTAATGCGATTTTGGCATTGTCATCTCCGTATTGTGGTCTTCAATATTTTGGAATTTCCGTGTTCATAAAGTAGATCTATATGTATGCATGTCTATGTCAATGTTGACATATTTTCAGTTGCTAATTACTTGTCTTTGTATGCTTAGTACTCCACGTTGAGACTAACAATAGTCATTTATGGCATGACAAGTAAATTTGACCATACAACAAAAAAGAGAGAAAGATAAAATGAATAAATAAATTAACGTAAAGTTAATTTACAAGTATATTTGGGTGAGTAGTAAAGAATACTTGGTCAGAACTTACTACATTTTGATTTTTTAGCTGAGGTTGTCTCCCTCCACATTTACCAATGATGTTTAACAGGGTAAGTGCTGATGTAGTACATACAAAACATTATAATATGAGAAGAAGTCATGTAAACATGCTGACGACCTAGTAATACTTCCATTAGAAATGCATAGTGCATGCTGTAGCTGCAAGTGTCCCATGCTCTCTGTAATTCTGCACCACCTCATTGCTTTTGCATTGTATGGCATATGTTACTTTGTCTGTAATTTCTGTATATTTTATGTTCCATCTAGTGAAGTATGTTTATGTGATAGCATCATTAGGTCATGGCTGAACAGGGTCCAGTAGATCTATGTGCTCAACACGTTAACAAATAAATAAACAAGTGGGGTAAAAAATGTGATAGTGGAACTGGTAATGTTGAAGATATGGTCAGAAGCAGTGTCACCTGGGCATGTTGCAAGCAAGTGCAAAGAAATGCACCTGGGAAACTAAGTCTGAGGAAACAAATACAGTGTTGGTAAGGAAACAGCAATAACATCTGAACTGGAGAGGGACTTGTGGTGGTTTCATCAGATGCCCTAAAAATAAGCATGCAATGTAAGGAAGCATTAATGAGGAGTAGAGGATGGCGGGGTGCTGAGAAGGAGACATTGTCATAAAAATAAGTCACCGGTTTTCCATCTGTAGAGAAAACTGGTGAAAATCCATGTGTATATGGTACTAGAGACCACATCTCTAAAAAGACAGCAAATAGATGGAGAAAGTAAATGGGGATTTAAAAATATTAAAAAATACAGTTTCTTCATTGTAACCAATAAGGAAAGGAGTTGTACACATACATTATCTTTGAAAGGAGTTTCGGGTGGGATAGAATATAAAATTTTAAACACCTCAAGGGAGTTGATAAATCCAACAAGGTAGTGTCTTGTGGAAGAGACATGCAAGGTAATTAAAAACATTCCAAAAACTCAGTCACCATGTAAAGAAACATTTCTTTCCCAGTACTATTGTATTAATAGGGCCACCTTCCAGAGTAGTTCTGAGGTCAGAGAGCAAGAATACATTTAGGAATGCATGCCACAGACAGCAGTTATTTTAAAGGTGGGAAGAGTGTGACATTAATTTAACTATAATTTATAATATATATATTTTTTTTATTCCTTGCTTCCTTCCATAATATCTGAATACTTGGTAAGGTGCCCAGACCTGGTCTCTTTCTTCTCTTTTTTAAAACCCATTTGGGGTAATGACAGCTGGGTAGTGTGTTACCAGGGAGCTTTTTCTTGATTCCCTTTGCATCCCTGAATTTTGAGCAGATCATAGACGGATTTTGACTTAAGTCCGTTTTGTTAAATAGACAAAAATAGTCAAGAATGCCATTACCTGTGTAGTGTTTCTGGATGCCCAAAGATAGCCCAAAGGGGATGACCAGCTAAAAGACTTTTTTCCATTTTTTCATAAAATCTTGGCCCAAAAGCTTGCTATAATGAGTGCCTATCAGTACTCCAAAGACGATAACTGCAAGCCTCAGAATACTAGAAATGAAGGTGCAAATGGAGGGAGAATATATACAAAGTCTGAGGTTGTCCTATTTCAGAGTATTCACCTTCTCTGAGGAGTATCAGTCCCAGAGTTAGCATGTGAAAAAGAGGGCTGTGGGACTATAAACACTCATATCCATAGGTGCAGATGGGTGAAAGATGTAGAAACATTTTAGTTTGATTGACAGTTTATCTGTTAATCTATCAAGACTGGTAGGATTAGGTCTCACCCTTCCAGTTTAGGGAAACCACTAGATCAACTACATCTTAAAAACTGATTGTGTTGGTCTTCACAGAGGAGGCCAAATTATTGTGTGGTTCACTTTCTGCTGTTAGCTGGTAATGCAGAAATGAGTGGTGCTTACTCTCTTATGGACTACCTGAATGAGATGACTCTTAAATAGTACAATACTTTTTCAGGTGGTTTTCAAAAAGGCAAACAATCATACTGTGGCAGATGGCCAGACAACGTATAACTATTTTCATTTTGGTAAAACCTCTTCAGATTATATCACAGTAAAACATTTTCTAATTTGTCAGTATGTCTTTTTTGGCATGGCTATGTCTCTTTTTTTTTTTTTGCATGCCTTTTTTATCTATAACTTAGAATCTGTTTGCTTGTTCAATACATGATCCTTTGTGTTCTCATAGATGATGACTGCATAGCCACACACACACACACACACACACACACACACACACACACACACACACACACACACACACACACACACAGGAGCGGCCTTAGGTCAACTGGTGCCCTAGGCAAAACAGCTCCACAGTGCCCCCCACCACACTACCCGGTGCCCCCATCCTGGTCTACCTACATCAAATAAATACTGGAAAAGCGCCCCTGCTAGAGTGGTGCCCTAGGCGGCCGCCTAGTTGGCCTGTGCCTAAGGCAGGCTATGCACACACACACACACACACACACACACACACACACACACACACACACACACACACACACACACCCTCACTCACTCCATTTTTTGTGGCAGACAGACTCAAGTGTACTTCTCAGCCTTAACTTAGAACTGTGTCTCGTGCCCTAAAGTGCTTTATCACACATTAGCAGTAAAAGTAGTTTCTTTCATTACTTGCATTTATTCCATTCTCTTTTTGCAGTGTTTTGTATCTGTGCAATCTGCTGTATGCCTCTGTGAAAGTGACATTTCCAAGGTACCATGAGAAGCCACACAGTGAACAGACTGAAACAGCAGCACTGCACTAACATAGTATAACCTGAGCACAGTGTCCGCTACATGGCTGTTGCTTACTGAAAAACTGTAAAACTGCAATGGCTGTGAATTATATCACTGCAGGAGTAATTTTCAATTTTCCCCAGGGGAAGTGCACTCAAGAGTCAGTTACATTAAGGAAAGAGGTACATGGAACAAAGCTCCCATGTATGAGTGTGTGACCTCTGGGTGTCTGCCTCCAAGTCAGTTCAGAATTCAAATTCTATTTCAGATTTTTTTTTTTCAAATTGAAGAGGAATTCAAATTCAGGATTGTGTTTGTGATGTGGAACTGCATACTTATCTGTTTGTAAATTTGTTGCTGTTGAATTTGGCACAATCTGAGGTTGATTTGCTTGTAGTTAACCCAACCAACTTTAGAAAAATAATGTCGTAGGCTCTAAACTACCTCTTTTGCAAAGTATGCCATCTCCTCTTTTAGCTGTCTGTTTTTTCCATATGAGATGGCTCTGCCACACACTCATATTGGTAAGATACCAGCCCTTTAATTATATGTGTAGTAAGGCATCCTAATAGCATTCCATATGGTACGCAATTTCCTGGGAACTGTGTGGAAAGGTGGGAAATGGTGATGTCAGTCCAAATTTACAGGAGGCAAGCTAACAGAGGAATATTTCCTAGCTTTTACTCAGCACCGGCCTCTAGTGTAGGGTGGATGTGGAGCTCTTGTGCCCCCCCCCCCAAGAATATATTCACAAGAAATATATTAAAGCAGTAAATCTTAAGAGGGTAGATGTTATAAAAGTTTAAAGACCTTTTTATGAGCAGAAGGGTGAAGTGTAGCCAGATATATTTATCAGTTGAAACAGTGTTAAATCCCCATGTGGCCGCCATGTAAAAGACAATTTAATGGGTTGCACTGGTCAAATTTAGGTTGGTTTTAAATATAATACTTTTAACTGGACCATTATGCTGAAGTACAAGTCTATCTGAAAGCTGATTCTGGCCATTTAGTTTATTTATTTATTTTTATTTATTTTACATTTGTTAACCGGGAAAATCCAGCTGGACCAGGTCCATTTTCAGTGGATGCCTGGGGAGAAAAGCTCCACAATTAACATGTAGTAAAGTAGTTATGACACAGGTAATACAGACATGAAAAACAGGTTTATAATTAATTTTAAATACACATACAAATGTTCACAATAGTTCAGCTGTCATTGGTAAAGGACAAAGGCTTTTGATAAAGAGTTATATATAAAGTACGTGACCTGACAGAGATAATGCTAGTCTTTGAATAACAGTTACATACAATTTGCATTTTACATTTTGCTTCTATTAAGGAACAGTAATGGAAAATAATATAACCTTAGCATCCAGATTATAAGGAGAAAAGTTAGATCTATGAGAAAGTAAGAGCCTATAGCTTGAGTAGTAAAGAGAAAGGAGAAGGAAAGTCAGAGGAGACAGTCATGTAATACATGGGCAGATCCAGGTTTTCCTGAGATGTGCTTGAGTATTTTTTTTAATTGTGTGTTTGTTGCAGTAGAGGTTATATTAGTGGGGAGGTTATTCCATTTTTTGGCTATGGTATGGGAGTATAGAGCTTTGCCAGCAGTATTGTTGGCAGTTATAATACTGAGGAGAGGTTTATACAAAGAGTGAAGAGGGCGACTGGTAGAATAATGTGTTAACAGCTGTTTTAGTGCTGGAGTTTTCTCTGGGTAGTTTATGATGTTAAAGGCACAGGTGTGTTGTTGGTGGGCAAGTAAGTGAGGAAATTCTAACCATTTAGTTTCTTTTAGTGCCTGGCAGTGGTGGATTATAAAGGGAGTGTTGGTGGCGAATTTGGCAATTTTATTATAACATGATTCTAGCTTGTCTAGGTCTGTTTTTCTAATATGGGTTAGGATTGGTGCTGCATATGTAAGTGTTGATAAAAGGTGGGTCTGAGCTAGGGTGAGTCTTGCTTTATCTGTCAGAAAGTTTTTGTGTCTGTAGAGTATCCCCATTTTCTGTTTGTGATATATGAATATCAAAAGATAGGTTATTATCAATTTCCACCCCTAGCAGTTTAGTATGGGTTGATGGTGAAATGATAGTGACATTTCTGTATGTGATGGAGAAAGTTGAGTGAGTAGATTTTGTTTTATTAGGGGTGAACAGGAGTAATTTGGTTTTGTTAGGGTTGAGAATGAATTGGATGTCAGTAATCCAACTTTCAACAGCAGAGAATGATTCTTGGGTCAGTTTCTGTAGGGTGATAATAGATAGGGCTGTGCAAATGAGAGTAGAATCATCTGCATACTGAATTATTGTGGCATGTTTGGAGGAAGTATGTAGATTGTTTGTAAAAATAGAGAAAAGTAGTGGACCCAGTATAGAGCCTTGTGGTACCCCAATAGAGGTGGGGAGAGGAGGAGATAGTTCGTTTTGCCATTGGACATCTTGTTGTCTGCCAGATAAGTAACTTTTAAACCAGGATATAGTAGGGGGAGCGAAGGAGAGTGAGTCAAGAGTGTCTAGTAGTTTAGGATGTGAGACCATGTCAAAGGCTTTGGCGGGATCTAAAAAGATGGCAGATACATAGTTATTGTTATTTCTGTGATGATTTTCATGGTTGGTGAATGAGAGAAGAGCTGTGGTTATGCTGTGTTGGGGGCAGAAGCCATGTTGAGTGAAGGAGAGAAAATTGTGTGACCTCAAGAATTGCATAACTTTCAGGTGTATGCACTTCTCAAGAAGTTTGGACAGGGGAGAAAGTATAGCTATTGGCCGGTAGTTGGAGAAATCATAGGATTTTCTATCTTTGTGTAGAGGTATGATGTAGGCTATTTTTCATAGTTTTGGTACATAAGCTTCCTGAATGGACCTGTTTATTAGGATTGAGACAGGATATGATAGGGAGTCAGCTGCTGTTTTCAGAAAGTTAGCAGGTGTACTGTCTGCTGCAAGAGTGGTGGACTTTAGACTGAGGAGGAGTTTTTTTAATTTTAGATGTAGGGACAGGGGGGAGAGAGAGAAGGATGGTTTGTTATTTGGGTGTGTGGTAGGGTTGTTTCTAGAACTGTCTGAAGTTGTAGTGTTAGGACTATCAGTATTAGATATCTGGGTTGATAAGAGTTTGGATTGAATTAATAAAATGATAGTTAAGCTGGAAAGCTGTATCTTTGTTGTTGTTATTGGGGATGGAGGGGTTTGGAGGGGGCAGGAGTGGTAATTTTGCCAGGTTTTAGCAAGGTGTCAATGCTGTGACAGAATTTTTGGGGATCTTTTGAGTATTTGTTTTGGAGACCTAAACATTTATTTTGTTTATCTAGTTTGGTAACTGCGGTGGTGATGCTGCAGTAGCATTGTCGCCTCACAGTAAGACGTTGTCCTGTTCAATTCTCAGCTAAAGCGTCTTCTGCGTGGAGACATGCATGAATGGACGTACCTTTGTTGAAGGTTGTGCGTCAGGGCTGGCAACTCGGCACATAAAAATCTACTGCCAGTCATTAGCGGACTGGAGTTCTGCTGTGGCGACCCCTAACCGGGAAAAGCCGAAAGACACAACAATCTAGTTTGGTCTGTTTTTTGGCTTGGTTCCTAAGTTGCTTATAGTATTGTTTTGTGAGATTGCAGTTGTCTTTTTTCCATTGCTTCCATGCCTTGTCTCTGGTTTTTAGTAGGGCTCTTGTGTCCCTACTCAACCATGGAGCAGAGTTTGCTTTGGCTTTTACTTTCCTAATTAGTACCATTGAATTTAGAACTGTTGAATGTTTATATAAAAAAGGCTTTAAATGCATGACAGGTTTGAGCAGCAATTAATGCCCCAAACATTTCCAGCCTTTTGAAGGTGAGAGTCAACCAGTGGCTAGTGACATAGATCACGTAGGAGCTGTATTTCAGGGACTGCAAATTAGGGACACATGCCATTGCCAGATAATACAAAATTTAATTTCTTTTGCATGCTTCTAATGTAGTGAAGAAGTGGTTGCAGTATTGTAGGCTGTTTTAGACTCCTTAGTACATTTTATCTTATTGTGATTAGTTTGGCGTATCACCAGACTTACTGTGATTGTTACTGCATGAAGTTATTTACCATTTTTTTAACTTTAAAAGGCCACAGGTGACTGTGTTGCTTTCTGAAGCAAACAGAAAACAACATGAGAAATTGCATCCATGACAATATCAGGATGTATGGTGCATGTTGTCAGTCAATTTACGGTTATATGTCACTGACATTAGTAAATCAGGTCATGGACAGTTGACAGCTTTACGTCAGTTATTTTGTGACTTTCTAAAATTCACAGGAAACCTTGAACTTGAAACTTAATTTTGCTGCTGTAAATCTAGATTTGGTGTCCCACAGTCAGTCAGTTCTGTAGTCATTAATATGAAGTTGCCACAGTCGTTATACTCCTTTTTATTTATTTATTTATTTTGTTTTTTTTGTTTTTGTATTCCCAGACTTGCTGGCCGTGAAGGCCCTGCTGCCCTGACCATGTCCATTTATTCTCTATTAGCAGGGTGTGACCAGTCACGCAGGAGGGTTTTTCCATTTTCTGGCCCTAAACCTTCCCATGGCAATGGAGGTGTGTGGTCACAGGCATGAGGGCCTGCTTTACCTTCCACTCCAACTGCATATGCTCCGACTCATGCTGAATAAAGTCTATTGTGTGAACATGCCTAAGAGCCAAGTGTACATCCACCATGTGCACACTGCATGTTATGTACTTCATTCCCTAGGAAATGTTGGCAGGAGACTTTACCATCTTCCTACCTCCAGGGTTGGTGAACTGCCAATGGCTGCTCCCTCCCTCCCTTGTTTGATCTTCTACTGCCCCGGTCAGGTCATTATACTTCTAAAACCGTTTCCTTACTCTTCCCTAGAAGTGGCAAAACCATATTTAACTAAAATGCTGCATAATGCCATGACAGAAAAAAATTAATAATTTTGACTTTTCATCTTACTTGTTATATGAAGAGACTGGTTTATTTCAGTGCTTTCATTAACCACTGACTTATGCAGACCCATGTTAGTGGTGTCAGCAGTAGTTCTTAATATTAAATAAAGTCCCAAGTAGTTCACAGGAAGGTAGAGCACAGGGACTCAATACAGTTCCAATAGAGCTAGGAACAACTGTGCTAATAAAAAGTTATTTTTCAGTATACTTAAATGTGTTACCTTAAAAGTACAGGTAATGCCATGTGAGCTGCAGAATGAGACAATTCTCAGTGCACTGCTGGTGTTTTGAAGAGCACTCTTGACAAACTTCAAAAATCGAAGCAGTGCTGGTATCACAAACTTTCAATGTGCCCTGATTTAGGAATAAGGTCAGTTCATGTCACAGTGTTAAATAAATAAACATTTGGAGAAAGAGAAATGGAATATACTGGTCATCTTATTCGTTATGGCAGCAGCACTCTTAAAATCCAAACTTTACATGTGCTTCTGTGGCTTCATACCGGTAAATAATACAGGTCATAATACATAATGCAGGTATTTATTTATTTGTTTTAATTATTCAATTTTCTGTGGCCTTTACTGCTGTAATACAGCTGTGGTTGATTTCATAGCCTGAAAATCAAATCTACCTGTGAGGATAGTGTTCCTCCAGATGCATCCATTTATTTATTTATTTATTTATTTATTTATTTTATATTTGGCTACCAGGAAAGTCTGACTGGACACAAGTCCTTTTTCAGCAGAGGCCCAGGGAGAAACTCTCCACATATAACAAAGTACATACAATGTAAGTATTGTCGATCACCATGCAGTATGATGGCTTACTTTGGCCAATTTTAGTTAACCATCCACATCGTAACACTCTCCCCTGGTGGGGTACAGGACAGGGCTGTCCAATTAACAGGCATCTGTAAGTTAAAGTGGCACTGATCCTCTGTTCACAACACTTCTTAGGCATCTCAGTAAGAGCCTTATGAATGTAGCCATTCATCCTGGCTTTGGCGATGCTTTTTCCCTTTTGCCTTTACCCAAGGCCACGTATGCATCAGTGTCGTTATGGTTGTAATCCATCCTAATATGTCTGCGTATGATTAGAGTGTATTCCAGCCACACATTCAGCTTCTGATGTGCATCTGCAGTATTTTAACCCTCTACTTCCCTCTCATCATGAAAACAGATGTTGCCTTAAGCCATACATCTTTCTTGTATAGCCATTACAGAGGTTCATTCGGTCCACTAATATGTAGGTCATCAGCTGGATGACTTGGCAACCTTCCTTTGTACTACAAACCAACAGTTATACATACATTGTGTGTGTGTGTGTGTGTGTGTGTGTGTGTGTGTGTGTGTGTGTGTGTGTGTGTGTGTGTGTGTGTGTGCACATGCATTCATTTATGTATATATTAATGTAATTTTATCTATATCTGTTTACTGCTGATGTAAAGACTGATTTTATTTCATGATATTCACTCGTTTCCTTTTTTCCTTTTTTTTTACATTTTTGGATGTCTTTATTGTCCTTGATCAGCTGTTATTGTTAAACTTTTATTAAGTATGTTTAATTTGTCTCACATGACACATTCTGGTGCTATCGGTAATGCTAACGGTATACCCTCTAATGTCAATAATGCTAGCAGTGGAGGGCGTACTCTTATCATCCGCAACTCAAGTGATGACTGCAGAGGGACAGAATCAACGTCTGCCATCACTTAGCAAAGGTTATCTGGTCCATTTCAGCCCTATTCATGCTTCACAGATTTCACCATCATAGATGTCCTCATATGTATGACTACATATCAAATAGTCATCAGACTCTCTCATTAAATCACCTTTCAGCAAACTCTCAGCAACCCAGTTAATCTGCAGCTGCCTTTCATCAATCTGCATTTTTAAACAGAACAGATCTCAAATGCAAACGTGCTTTACACCTCAAATTTATATCTGACATAAGAACCAATGAATACAACATACTAACTTTTACATTTAACATGCGGCTTTGCGCTTCCACAGCCCTAATGTGGGGGTTGTACCTTACACCCCATAATTTATATCTGTCAACAACTGCGACCAAAGCAAAAGAGTTATATTTATGTTGTAGTTGACAGTATGTAAGTTGACTATTACATAAATCAATGAACTAAGCAATCAAAAAAATGTGTACCTAAATGTGCACTCAAAATGTAATTCTCAGCTTCTGTTGTGTCTGTGTAGGATATAAGTACTCCCTCTCCTAATCATATCCTCCAAGTATTTGGCTTCTGTGATACAAAGCTTACTTTTGGTAGCATTGGCTGTAAAACCTGCTTATTAGTCCTCCTTGTCCACTCACACTTACACTTTGGATAAATGTGACTCCTAATCATCTGAATAAATGACTAAATGATGAATGAACACAACTGAGTACCTGGTATGAGGTTTCAGAACTTTATCTGTAAGCTTTTGAAAAAGTGTCGAGCTCCATGAAGTCCAAATGGTGAGACTTTAAGATAGTCATGGATAGAGATTGCCTTCTCTTTGTCTTCAAGGATGAAGGTAATCTGCCAGTAGCCCTTGGTTAAGTTGAGGGTCATCAAAAGCTTGCTTTGCATAGCCCTTATATGAGGTCATCCTTTCTGGGCATTGGGTAAATGTCAAATATGGATATGACATCCAGTTTTCACACACCATTACACAATTTTTATGGCACCATCTGGCTTCAGTACCAACACAGTATGACTTTTCAATTCACGTTGTGACTCCTCAGTAACTCATAATTTAAAGATTTTTTTTTCACTTGGTGGTTTGCTTTGGGATTCTGTTACTGCTTTAGGTTTTCTATCTCCCCTAACACCGTTTCAGTGTGATGTTGTATCAAATATGTTCTATCAGGTAGCTCAAAAGTATCTTTATTTCTCATTAATAACTGCTTACTGCTTCAGGACCTTAGACATTGTTTCATGTATTTGAACAGCTAGAACAGAATTCCCTGATACTATCCTATTGATAGCTATGTCAACTCCTAATATGACTTATAGAAACTTCAGCTTCATTTCAAGGTTTTAACACATTTATGCGCTATATCTGCTCTTATGTTCTCTTTTCATTTTGTTTTATTTTGTAGCTCACTTCTTTTAGTTTCTCTACCACCTCAGAGTATCCTTGCCATCTTCCTAGAAATTTGTTTTCATCACACAAAACTAATACTAACACTATTATCCCTGTTGTAAACTGTCTAAGCCATTATTTTTATTTTTTTATACCCTCTGTTTCATCTCTTGTGTCCTTTGCATATATTCCTTAACTATTGGCATAACATTTTGTAACTTATCTTGCAAGTTTGCCAAGAATGCTATCGCACTTCTAATATTTTTTCCTCCTTTGCTGGGTCCTGCAAGCCCCAGATATGCCTACTGTATAGTAACCCAAATGGGTAAATCTTGTTGAAGCTTGGAGTATCTCTTTTACAGCAAAAAGGAAGTAAAGAAACACGTGATCCTGGGTCTCACCATTTTGTTCTGTGGTCTTCTTTATCATGGACATCAGAGTCATGTTAAAGTGATCTGTTAACCCATCCATTTCAGAGTAATACACAGAAGTTTTTAACTGTTTTACTTCAAAACACTGGCACAGAGGGTGCATTGGCAATGGCACTTCACCTTTAGTCCACTATGTGGCACCCCCACCTTACTCTTCCCAAGTTTCTATATCTTTTAATTTACTCCCTAGTATTCCACACAGGTTTTAACTTCCCCTTTTCCTTTCTCCCTCTGCCTTCTGTAAACACCGCTGGTAACAAATCCCCTGACCCTTGCACTTACCTTCTCCACTCCATATTTCACTGATAGGTTTTCGCTCTGTTTTTGCCTTCCTTGGCTCTTCCCGCTCCGTTCGCCCTATGGGCTCACTCCGCTCCCCTACCCTACCCCCAATTCCCACCCACCCCAGTACCTCTACATTTATATCTCATTAATCCCGCCCACTACACTCCCAACCAATCACATACCATAGCTCTGTCTACATCCACTTCCTTACCCCACCCATTCAAACATTACTCATCCTCCTAGAAAGCCCTACCTCACCAATTAGAACCATACTTGCCAGTCTACAACCACTACCAAACACCACCTACATAAATCATTACTCTATACCATCCTCCCATAATTAATCAAAGACATACCTAGTTACTGTACTTCAAACCCCACAGCACCTACTAGTTCACTTCAAACAACATAGCAAATCCTAACTGTTCATCTACACCTTTTCCATTTTCAGAAACTACCTTTACAAATGTTGCCAAAACCTAAACCCTCCTCTACTCTACTACTATTTCTCCTCAATATACTCTACATTTACTACCTCACCCAGCCCATATATATTAACCACTCACAAGCCTTTCACATAACAATACATCTCAACTCACCTCATGCAAAAACACACACGACAATTTCTCCCCATCTTTACCCTATAAAAAGTCATCTACTTTTTACCTATAAACTTATCAACACTCAAAAACTCCACACCCCCATAGTACCTAACAATTCTTTCATCAACATAATAATAACCAACCCAAACTCAAAATACTCCAATTATCTCTCCAACCTAACCCTATATCTACTAACCACTCTACTATCAGGTGATATTCACCCTAATCCAGGCCCCTCCACCTCATCCACCATAGATAAATATATACTATTCACCTCCCTAAACTCCCAAAGCATAGTAAACAAAGTTCCAAACCTTCATGCTTGGCTTACACATAATAAACCAGATATCCTATCTATCTCAGAAACTTGGCTAAAACCCCACATAAAAGACCACGAAATAACCCCATTAAAATATTCAATCATCAGAAAAGACAGATCCCACAAAAAAGGAGGTGGAGTAGCTCTAATATACTCATCCTCCTTAACAGTCACCCAGTATAATAAAACCATACCTAATTTCAATAATGCCAAACTACTCCTATCACTACTTCAAATCAATAAAAACAAACACATATGTATAGCTTCCCTCTACATCCCTCCTGGAGATAACATTACCACACTTGAGAATATCCTATTCTGGCTCTCCACTAACATCAATTATGAAATCATAATTTTGGGTGACACAAATATCAACTGGTCCTCCATTCAATCCTCCACAAACCCACTTAATATCAACCTCTATAACTTCTCACAGCTTATTAACAGCATAACTCGCCCCTCAAAAACCCCTTCAAATGGTAGCATTCTAGACTGGATTTTAGTCTCCCACCCCCACTACTTCTCTGATAGCGGTGCACTCCCTGACACCCTTAGTGATCACCTACCCATCTTCACATATCATCTCCCCACTTCTATACAGAAATCACATAACTACATTACCACCCACAACCTTAAAAACTTTAACCCAATAACTTTCTCTGACTCCCTAAAAGTAATTGACTGGAACATTCTAAAAACTTTACCTCTAGATAATGCTGTGGACCACTTCAACACAACCTTTTTAAACCTCCTAGACTACTACGCTCCTCTAAGGACTAAAAGAATTAAACTAAAAACCTCCCCATGGCTAACTAAAACCATACTCACAACCATGCGACATAGAGACAAACTCTGGGCACTTTACCGGAAAAATAAATCTCCACTTATTCATAATGAATTCAGGACACTTAGAAACCAAGTAAAAAAGCTTATTATCACTGATCGACAAAACTACTTCTTCACCCTCCAAAATACTAATAAAACAAATCCTCAGAAATTCTGGAAAGGAATCTCTAGCCTAATCAATCCTGGCAGGACAGTCAACCCCAGCCCAGATTCAAACGCCACTGACATGGACTTGGCTACTCAATTCAACTCTTTTTTCATTGACTCTATTTCTAAACTAACCTCCTCTTTCTCCAACACCACCACATCCTCAACTTCTCCCCATCCTCCTCTACTAACACTTTTCCCCCACTCCCAATACCACCCCCATTTCCTCTACTATTCCACCACCCTCTAACTCTCCACCTTTCTCACTAAAACCTATCCCCACATCAACCATCAAAAAACTTCTCCAGAAACTAAAGTCATGCTCCAATGCCCCAGACAACATTCCTTCATACTTTCTTAGCATAGCTGCAGAAGCCATTGCCTACCCTGTCAGTATTCTAATTAACCGCTCTATCCAAGAAAGCATAGTACCACAAATTTGGAAAAAAGCCTTCATCATACCTTTGCATAAAGGTGGCAATAATAACAGTACTACAAACTTCCGTCCCATAGCTATCCTGTCCCCCATCTCTAAACTCCTAGAAAAGTGTATCCATATACAGCTCCTACCTTACCTCTTAGACAATCACCTGATGACTCCAACCCAACATGGTTTTAGACCCGGCCATAGCACCATGACAGCCCTCCTTTCCTTCTCAGAAACCATTAATAAAGCACGGGACTCTGGCAACATTGTTTCTACCCTGCTACTGGATCTCTCAAAGGCCTTTGACACTATTTCTCACAAACTACTTTTAACTAAACTCTCCCAACTTAACTTATCACCTTCCTCACTGAATTGGTTCTCTAGTTACTTATCTAATAGATTTCAAGCAGTCAAATGGAAAAAAGCCACCTCCTCATTCCTTAATACCCCTACAGGAGTCCCCCAATGTTCCATATTAGGTCCTCTTCTGTTTAATATATTCATAAATGACTTCCACAGCTCTATCCCATTTTCCAATATCATTCAATATGCAGATGATTCAACAATTATCTGCTCAGCTACAACCCTCCCAGTACTCCAAAAACTTACACAAGACGCATTCTCAATCACTGAACAATGGATGAAAGCAAACCATCTAGCTTTCAATGCCTCTAAAACCAAATTAATGATATTTACCCCTTCTAAACGCAACTCTTTCAACACAAACTCCTTTTCTATCACCAGCAACAACAACACATCCTTGGAACTGGTGACAGAGACCAAGTTACTTGGGGTATAAATTGACAGTCAACTCAAATTCAACTCCCACATACAACTTAATATCAAAAAAACTCATCAAAAACTAGGCATGCTCTACCGACAAAATCGATACCTTACACCCTCAACTAAAATCACACTCTGTTCTACATTCCTTATCCCCTCTCTTCTATATGGAGCCCCACTCCTAACTAGCCTTCAATCTTCCCTCAAAACACAACTTTCCTCATTCCACAACAAGATAGCCTAATTCGCAAACAGTCACAAAGCATCTACCCATCACTGCTCTTCTCTCCACAAACTAAACTGGCTTGAACTAACCAATCAACTCATCTATACTCAACTTTCTCTAGCTCATAAGCTCATTTTCAAACCCTCCCTTTGTCCATCCCTTTCCTCTGCCTTTAAAATGCATCTTCCCAACAGAGCTCTCAGAACTAATAACCAAAACCTAATTGAGTTATACAAACCTACTCGTCCCCCAGGTAAAAACCTCCTATCCTATGGTCTAGCACGTCTCTGGAACTCTCTACCTCCAGCCATTCGTACCACTTCCAACCACTATTCATTCAAAAAATCTCTTCACTCTTATCTACTAACCCAATGGGAATGCTCTTGCTCCCATCCATCTTAATACTACACTGCCTTACCTCCTCTCCCTCTTTTCCAACAACATGCTTGCTTCTGCCTCACAAGTAAGGACTTCTCAGTATTTTTTCAGAAATGTTTTCCAGTTTCTAGTCTATATCATCTGTAACTGTCTGTAACTGTCTTCTGAATGGTATTCTCTAACTGCATAATCTTGTAAATAATGCAATGTATACTTCTGTATTCTCTGTATTGTTTCACCACCAGTTTGATGCTCAAACTACATAACTTGTAAATATTGTCTCATGCTCATACTGCATAATTTGTTAACGTTGTTTGATGCTCAAACTGCATAATTTTGTAAACATCGTAACACATATTGTAACCCTTCTTTCTGGAGCTTTTCTCCCCAGGACTCCATTGAAAACGGGTTCATATTGGCCCAATGGACTATCCTGGTAAACCAACTACAAATAAATAAATAAATAAATATAAAGGGGGTTCCCTAGTCTATGAGTGTTTCTTATAGGATTCCCTACCATATAGAAAATTAAGACTAATTATCAGGTTATTGCCTTTGCAATGACTTTTGCATTGGTAGTACTTTAAGAAACTTAATGGCATAGTCAGTAATCAGTAGAATATATTTGTCGTCATTGCTAGATTTTTTTCCAGTGGGCCTAAAAGATCAATGGTTATCCAGATGAATAAGGGGAGGCATCAGTAAGAGAAAAAGGTATCAATGAACTAGGATGTGTTGTTATCTTTTAACATTCTGGGCAAGCTGCATAGGCATTCACAATATCATTTATTAAACTAGGCAAAACTCTAGATAAAATTCTAGCTTTGGTTCAGTCCATCCCCAAGTGTCCTCCCAAGACAAAGCAATGTGCCGGTTTCATCACAAATGTTCTGAAAAGGTCTTTGTCTTTGTTTATGCTGTGTAATAAATCATTTTTCAAGTCAGAATAAAAAAAATCTGCTCATCTGTTTCTCCTTCTATTCTGTATATATCTTTCCTGACACTGCCTAAAGTGTCATCCACCCACTGTGCTTTTATAAATTTTTTATTGCCTATCTGCAAATCTGACATGTCAAGGACATTTTCATCACCTCCCTGGCATGAAATAGAGGGTATAGTCTCTTCACTTACAAATGCAGCCATAGGTGTTTCTTCTAGTTTTTCTAGAAAAGGCACCTCATGTCCTTGACTGTCTTCTGTTTCTTGGTTTGGCATGTCCTTTACTTTTACCTCACTAATTTCTGTCTCTTTAAGTACCTACTATTAAGAGTTTGTTTTTGACTAAACCTCTGTTTTGAATTTAAAGAGGAAAACCTAAAACACTGCTCAGGTTCCTTTTCTTCTCTTAATGGGTTTATAACTATGAGTTTCTTCCTGTCTGCCTCTACACAGATGCCTTTCATTATGGTAACTGATTAATATATGGGCATGCTAACTGACATGTTGGAATGGCTAGAATCTTCTAACAAGGTTTCATATTATGCATTACGGTTTCTTCCTGTACCTTATTTCACTAACAGAACCCCTGTTTTTTTCGTAAGACTCAGTAATAGGTTTCTGCTAACACATAGGATCTTCTGCCCTTCAACAAAAGCCGCATTTTAGTTCATTTTGAAATTTAAACAACTGCTACTTTCTTTTTGTGAGGACTGTGTATTTTTAACAGTGTGCTAGGTTGTCACAGCCTTCCCAATGTTTTTACAAGGAATATGTGCAGGACTTTCTGTTCTTAGCAGTGTGTAAGGCTGCTGTTTCTCCCCTTATAGTTGTACTATGATATATCCAGGATTATGTATTCTTAACCCTCTACCACGCTTCTGTCCCATGTCCATTTTTACTCGGGAAATTTTGCGGTCATACAGTGTCTAACTGCTATCCCACCATACTTTCTGCTGTGCTTAGAACTTAGGGAAGTCTTGATCAGTTACAATGTTATGTGCTAATTAAGGTGCCAGTGATGCAGGATATAGTATATTAACTAACACATTTTGAATTTTAACATGTGTTATAGGCTACCCCTTCCTGTCTTCATGGACCCATATTACTTCTACCTTCCTCTTGTAATTTTTTTTTTATGTTTACACACACATGGCCATTTAATAAGTGTGACCATGCTCTCAGAATCTAGCACCCCTTCAAGTGTGACCATAATCTCCGACTCTAGTAACTATTTGAATTC